>NW_006408893.1:1128460-1137301 GCF_000296735.1 Chrysochloris asiatica | reverse complement strand
GGAATATAAGGTAACCACAATGGGGTTGGGGTGGGGGGTTTATTTTTGGTGTTGGGAAGGGCAATACTAGAAGGGGGGAGGAGGCAGAAGAACAAGATAGATAGGGGAACTCTGAGACAGGTTTGCATGGCCTAGTGGGACTGAGGTAAATAGTGATGCATACTCAACCTTGGCACAGCAGGGCTCTGGGATACAGAGATCTAGATATAGCTTGAAGAGGGTAAATAATACTAAAATCCTTGACTGCCTTTATGAATATTAGTTTCCCTTGCCTACTGTTGTAAAATAGACACTTAAGTGGGATAGAAAGGAATGTTGGGAAACATGATTAGAGAAAACTTGTAAGCCAATCTTCAGCCTGTAACTGATTGGAATACCTAAAATGGGTTCTACAACTTGCCCAGTGAAATAGGCCTCATGCAAAGCCTTTACAGAGTACAGGACCTTAGGTGGAATCCTGCGTCCCATCCACAAGCTTGTGAGGTGAGACATTCCCATTAGAAAGGACAAGCAGACTGGAACAGCTACAGTGACAGAAGATACATCTTCATGATGAACCTGACCTATACTCAGAGCCGTACTTACTCTAAATATCAACAGAAAGGGAAAGAGTCTTCAAATCAAGTTTCAATGCTATCCGCTCTGTACACAGGGTAGATATGGACGGGAAACTTAGACATTGGCTACCTAAAATGAGGGGACAATAAAGGCACGAAGTGACTGACTTACAAGGTTTCAAGAAGGAACTTAGTTTAAGAAGGTGGGGGGAAAGAAAGAGTCCCCACTGAATAGCTATCATCTTGTCTAGATGGGTCTGATGAAAGGAGATGGGGATAAGATTCGTAAGATTCAATAGTGAATAACTGTTATCATGACTAATCGTGACTGTCACACTTGTAAAAGTAGAAGTTTTGTAACAAAAAAAAAAAGGGGAGTGGTTAATCTTACAGTTCAGAAACAGAGGACCCTCGGACCATCAAGAGAGACAAGCACAAGGAGAATGCAGGACCTTATCCTGAGAAGCAGCAGTGCCAGAGATGGGGGCATGGAGAAGGGGAGTGGCTGAGGACTCTAGATTCATCAACTAAGAAGAGAAGGACTAAGAACTGGTGGCCAGGAGCAGACTTGCAGAATGTGCCCTTTGGAGATGTAAATTATTATATATGCCTGAGTGGGGTTTTTTTGTTTGCGTGTTTTTTAAAAAGCTAAAGTGGATAGAGAGATGGAGGGGATTATAATCAATGTAATGAAACAAGTTATATGAATTGTTGAATATGAAACTGATGATGTACCTTGTAAACTTTCACTCAATCCACAATAAAAACCTTAAAAAAAAGAAAAGTTCATGTCTAATTTAAAAAATAAATAAATAAAAGAACAGAATACTGGGGCTGGCCAGGGCCAATTTTGCAGATTAGGAGCAGGGCGGGGCCTGAGAGGCTGGCTATTGCGGCTGGCTCCTCCCCCTTCAACTGTGCTCACAACCTGGGGTGGGGGGTGCTGCCCATTCTACCTGCTTGGGAAGTGGGACCTTCCTTGGGGGTGTACTCTGGTAGCAGCTAGCCTCTCCTTTGGTCACCAGAGAAATGCAAGGAACCAGAGATGAAAAGAGAAAAAAAAACAAATCGCACCTTTGTCTCTGAATCACGGACAGGCTTCTGCAACATGAATTTGTTTTCTTGGCACTTAATCGTCTCACACAAGGTCAAGATGGCTGCGACAGGTCCCATGGCTGCTCCAAATCAGAAGTCACCTCCATTCTTGCCGCGTCTGTTCAATTCTCTCTCCCAGTAAGCACTCAGTTCACTTATTTATGCTTTTATCTGAAGCTAAGATTTTCTGAAACATCCTCTGACTCTGTCTTGCCGGGTTTTCCAGTTTTCTGTATCCTTGCTATGGAGGGCTCAGTCTTTCTGCCTAGTCTGCCATCTTGCCCTGCCTCCTCTCTTTTCTTAATATTTCTTAAATAATTTCTTAATATTTTGTTTTTATGTTAATAGGTATGAGGGTACTTTAAAAATTTGTGGAAAAATTAAATTTCCCACACATTTTTTGAAGCTCTCGTGTGTGTGTGTGTGTGTGTGTGTGTGTGTCAAAAGTATTGCTGGAGGGTTCCAGTTCATACATGTATGGGTTTATTCCAAACAAAATGTATTTAAACACATCTCTGTGATCAGCGGATGGCTGAAGACAAGTTCTCAGTAACTTGTCTCAGTTTCATTGTTGTTAAGTGTTGTCTAGTCGGTTTAGACTCATAGCGACCCTACCAGAGGAGCGAGCAACTGGTGAGTTTGAGCAGCCAACCTTATGGTTCAACCCACCTTGCTGTCCCCTGCATTAACCCGCAGCGCCACACCAGGACTTGTTAGGGTTTCCTTAAATAAATAAATAAATTCCAATCAAGGCAGTGACTTCCCAGGGAATTTTCTGGGTCTATTAAATTCGAGCCAGAGATGTCAGCTCAGACCGTTATGGTGACTCTCTCTGGATTCCAAATGGATGATCTGAATAGATTTTCTTGAAGGACATACGATGATTACAGGGCTTCTTATGAAGAAGTTTTTCAGAAAATCGAAAACTAAAGCTGCATTGGTGAGATAAAGGCCAGGAAAGTTGCACCGAGGATTTTTTTTTCCATCATGAGTGTCGTAAGGGTGTTGAGGTTTGTTTCCTAAATAAAGAACATTTAAAAGGAAGATGTTCTGAGTCCCTCAAACATACCCAAACTGCCATTTTTATGTAGTATAAATTGAAGAGCAAAGAATAATTTGCGGAAGGGTTAGAAAATGGAAGCACCACCTTCCATGTTCTAGATGGAGGATATGTCAAGAAATAATGACGTAGCGTTCTGACATTTTTGTTTATAATTGTGTATATGATTTTATAGCAATACTTTCTGACTTTATATCAAAGAAAGGGCAAGGGAAGAAAAACTCTTATCTGCCTTAACTGCACATCACCTAGGCTCCCACTTCCAACCTCTTCTTGTTGGATATGTTTGTATTTGTTTATGTGTATTATTGTTGTTGTTAAGTGCCATCAAGTAGGTTCCAACTCGTAGTGGCTGGTGGGTTTGAACCACTGATTTGCAGTTAGCAGTCTAGTGCTTATTCTTCAGTGCCACACCAGGACTCCATGTTTATATGTGGTATTCCTGATAGTTCTTTTCACTGTCAGTTGTATGCTTCTCCAGTTTTGCCAAAACTGTAGCAGGGCTTTGTTTCGGCCACATGTTCAATGAATCAGTGTGCCTTCCCTGCCTCTTTAGAACAGAAAAATGATTAAAAGTTTTTGAGACAAAGGATAGGGTTTTGTAGGTGTGTACAAATTTTTTTCTTTCGATGATTGAAGGATTTGAGGTAAGAGCTTAATGTGTACCCAAAACTTTATTTTATTAAAGATCAAGGAGTAAGGATTCGGAAAGCAGCATTTGAGAAATAGAACAATTTAGTTAATAAATAATTCAAAGCAAGGAGTGGCCCCTATCCAAGTTGGGTACCAAGAAGAGGACATCTTCCAGCCCACATATTGCAGCTAATCTGTTCATCTGATTTTCACATCCTTCGTAATAAGAAGGAACTAATTCCAGGCTGAAACTCCCCTAAAGCAATGGCATTCATCACAGCTCAGTTGAACTTGTACCAGGTAAATGATCCCCAAAGGCAAATTGAAGTATTTCCAATTGAGTTGACACTATGTGAGCTTAGAAGCTAAACAAACCAACTCCTGTTTGAACAAGCCTTCTTTGAGAGTACCAATCACCACAGAAGATAGCCTGTTACACACACACACACACACACACACACACACACACACACACACACACACACAATCTTTATAGATTTGTTAGCTCTAAATCTATATTTATAAATACAATATTTAGCCAAGATCTTGAGATTCTATGAGATAGCTGATGTTTTTCTGAATGAATTGGAAATACAGAGATTATTTACAAAGTTACCAAATAGAAACTGAAACCCCATATTTCTGTAGCAGCATGTATTTAAAAACATTGTTTAAACTAAAATAATGCCCTGATTATGTTTTGCATACTAGTTTTAACTCAAAAGAAACAGCCTTTGATCATAACATCTTTCCTTAGGCCTAGGCAGAATTCTCCAGGAATCAGGCAAGAGTTATCCTTTGCTCCCTATCCCCACCCTTTGATGTATTGTTGTTGTTGTTAAGTGATATCCAGTTATTATAGCTGGGAGTTTATTGATATTTGCATGTAATCTCTACATGAAAAGTACCTGGAACTTTTGACTTTTTTTCTCTCTCCACTGACTACCACTGTCCTGATCTCTCCTTGCTGAGAAACACCAAGAACCAGGGTGGTGATAAATGGGGAAGAAGAGAAACAGGGACCCTAGAAATCCAAGTTGTTGCTGTGGTTGTGTGGTTAGGTTGATTCTGATTTATAGTGACCCAAGCTCATCAGCTGCTCCTTGGAAAACCCTCTACAGGTTCGCTATGGGTCAGAATCTATTCGATGGTACTTAACAGCAACAACAACATATAACAGAATAGAACTGCCCTATATAGGGTTTCTTATACTATAATCTTTCCAAAAGAAGATCAGATTTTTTTTCTCCTAGGGAACTGTTGGTGCATTCAAACTTCTGACCTTTCTATTAGCAGCTCAGCCCTTAACTATTGGGCCATCAAGCCTCCTTCTTGTTGTTGTTAGGTGCCATCGAGTCAGTACCGACTCATAGCGACCTTATGCACAGCAGAACGAACCCCTGCCCGATCCTGGGCCAATCTCACTATTGTTGCCACACTTGAGTTCATTGATAGTGCTACTTGGCCAGCCCTTCTCTTTGGGGGTTTCCTTAGAAATAGTCTAATAGATCCATTTGATGAGCCTCAACATGAACACCTTTTGATAGTATTTAGGATATTTTCTGCCTCTTTTAAAAAATGCTTTGGGTTCCCTTTTACCTATGCATCATCTGGCCCAGGAATAATATGGTATCACCAATACTTGAATTCCCAAGGAAATTGGGAGGGATAATTAGTAAAGCAATGAATCTTTGATTTTAACACTTCTAGTGGCTATAATTCTGACTCTTATCTTACCAAAGGTATAATGATTTGATCAAATAAACTTAAGTATCTGGACAAGTCATAAAGCAGTAGGTAACACTCAAAAAACATAGATTTCTTTAATATGATCATTTGTCTGTGACAAATGAGAACTTCCCTGGTTCTTAAAACACCTGTAGACTATCTCTGGGCCATCATAGAAAGGATTTCTGTAAAGGTGATTGTTTTCTACCTTTTCTACTAGCCACAGAGACAAATCTGTGGCTCCAGAATGGAAGAAAAATTAAAGAAACAGGATTAAGCAGTCTTTTTAGTTAGAGCCTGCCTCTAAGGGAGAAGGCCAGAACCAATGTACTAATTATGGGAAGGTAGCTCTTGACGCCAAGTGTCCTTTCTCCCCCATATATATTCGGTTCTACCTTCAAGACTACATAGGGGAGATGAGCACAAGCAGAATTCAGGACCCTATCTAGAGAAGCAGTGACACCAGAGATGGAGGCAGAGATGAGGACATGGAGAGAGGGAGCAGTGGAGCACTCTAGCTCATGGAAAGAGAGGGACTGAGTGCTGGCGGCCAGGAGGCAGGCTTGCAGAATGTGCCCTTTGGTTGTTTAAATTATTATATATTCTTGAGTGTTTTTGTGCACACCTCCTTATCCACCCCCCGAAAACACACACACACACAATCCCAGAGAGAATGGAAGCAAATACTGTTGAATGATGGTGCACGGAGGAGATTGTAATCATTGCAATGAAATGATGGTATAAAGTTGATGTTCTCACATGTAAACTATCACTCAGCTCATAATAATAAATAAATAAAAGAAAAACAACCATCAAAAAAAAAAAAAAAAAAAGACTGCATAGAGATTTGGCCTATTATCCACATATACTTATATGAATACTCAATCCACTAAGAAATCAGAGGTGCCTTGCACAGTGTCGGGCACCTACTAACTGCTCCCTTAATCTAGGACAAATTTAGCTAACTGAATTATTCCTGTTTTCTATTGAAACATCATTTCAGTAGCTATTGTAAACTCTTTAAAAGAAAAAACACGTATTTGTCTTGTCTTTTACTATAGCAGAGATTCTGAAATTAGGATTTTAAAACCTCAGCCCAAACCGTATATACAACATTGGGTAATTATGAACTTTCTGAGGGATACAGTATGCAGCTCTCAAGACAATCACAAGAGTCCTTGAGCCAGAAAGGGGTTAGAGGCACTGCTATGAGGAAAATAGTATTAAAATTTGAGTTTATAAAAGGTCCAGCTAAGGAAGTTTAAAGAAAAAAAAGTTCAGAGAAGACTGCTCTGCCTTCTAAAAGGTAACTAGTTCAGTAGATTTCAAATAGGAAAAACGAGGTGAAAGTGTCCAAACTGGATTGAATTTCTGTCTCCCTGTTTCTGTGGTTTGGCCTTTTGTCTACCTCCTCTGTCTGCCCCTTTTGAGTTCTTTGTGATCTTACTTGATTTTTAAATATTAATATAATCCAGGTTTCCACCCAAATTCCCTTTTCCTCTCATTTTGATTGTCCTGGGTGAGATTATTCACTCCAAATAGTGTCAGCTATAATTCAAATGTATTATCATCAATCACTGCCACTGTCTTGATAAGCAGTTTGAACGGACTCCATGGTGCTTAACAACAACAACAACAACTGGACTTTACGGAGTCCTGGTGTGGTGCTGTGGGTTAATGAGCCACACTGCAAAGTTGTTTGAACTGCAAGGTTGTCAGTTCAAGCTCATAAACTGCTCCTTGGAAACCCTATACAGGTCGCTATGGGTCGGAATCTACTCGACGGCACTTAACAACAACTGGACTTTACTGGTACGGCACTGTAGGATAAGAACTCAACTGCAAGGTTGGTTTGAACTGCAAGGCTAGGGGTTCAAATCCACCAGCCACGCCTTGGAAACCCTATACAGGGTCACTATGAGTCGGAAACGACTCAATGGCACTAAAATAGCAACTGGACTTTCCACCTTTTTCCCCCAAAGCCAATTTAATCCACAGAGGCACACAAAAGGAATCACAGAAATATACCCCTTGACTCTTTTCCATTGCTTTCTTTTCATTTAGTTCATCTCCATTGACAAAACTCATTTTGCACATCACTATGTGTAGACATGGAGTCCTGGTGTGGTGCTGTGGGTTAATGCGCTGGACTACAAAGTCGCTTTGAACCGCACGGTCGGTGGTTCAAGCTCATTAGCTGTTCCTCCAAAACCCTATATAGGGTTGTTACGTGTCAGAACTGACTTGATGGCACTTAACAATAACAGCAACATGTCTAGATATATGGTGACATATATGGAGCTATAGAATAAGCACTCAACTGCAGTGTTGGTTTGAACCACAAGGTCAGTGATCCAAACCCACCAGTTGCTCCTCAGAAACTGTACACAGGGTTGCTATGAGTTGGAACTGGTTCCATGGCATTTAACAACAACAACAACAACAATGTCTAGATAGGAGTCCTGGAGTGGTGCTGTAACATAAAGTAGGGTCGGTTTGAACAACACGGTCGGCAGTTCAAGCTCACTAGCCACTCCTTGGAACCCCTACATGGGGTCACTATAAGTTGGGATTGACCAGATGGAACTTCACAACAACATGTTTAGAGAAGGAGTCCTGATGTGGTGCTGTAGGATAAGAACTGGACTGCAGGGTTGGTTTAAAATGCAAGGTCACTGGTTCAAAGCCACCATTCACTCCTCAGAAACCCTATACAGGGTCGCTATGAGTCAGAATGAACTCAACAGTACTAAACAACAACAATGTCTAGACCAAGGAGCCATGGTGGCACTGTACAATAAGCACTGGACGAATCAGAAGGTCAGCAGTTCAATTCAAACCTATCAATTCAAAATTCATCTTGCTCTTCGGGAGAAAGATGAGGTTTTCTGCTCCTGTAAAGATTTACAGCCTCAGAAACCCTATGCAGGGTTGCTCTGTGTTGGAAACGAATACACGGCAGTGGGTTTGGTTTGGTTTGGATGTCTAGACAAATGAGCCCTGGTGGTGCAGTGGTTAAAGAACTCAGCTGCTACCAGACCGCACCAACTCTTCTGCAGGACAAATATGGCAGTCATCTTACCTTAAGGATTTACAGCCTTGGAAACCCTATGGGGAAGTTCTAATCTGACCTTACAGCGTTACTAAGAGTTGGAATCAACTGGACGATAATGGGTTTGAACTGGGTTTTATGTCTAGACATGTGTCAAAAGGTAGTCACATAATTAGCAAACTATAGAGTAACTTACGAAACCAAGTACCTCAATTTACAGAGAAGTCTAGTGACCTACTTAATATCCCACAGCTAATGAGTGCCAGAACCAGCTTAGAATTCAGATGGTTCAACATCTACCCAGTTCTTTTCCACTTCAAAACCATACTCCTACTAAACGTATTTTCAAAGAAGAATAAGATCCTTGATTTTAACCAGTAAAAAAAGTTCGAATCGACTTGATGGAACATGTCTACACAAGGAGTCCTGGTGCGATGCTGTGGGTTAATGCACTGGACAGCAAAGTTGGTTTGAACTGCAAGGTCAGTGGTTCAAGCTCACCAACTGCTACTCGGAAACCCTATGCACGGTTGCTATGAGTCAGAACCGACTCAAAGGCACTTAACAACAACATCAACAATATGCAAAATGTCTACTTATATGATATTTGCATAAAGGGCTTCTACTGAAATAATGAAGAGTACAACAAGGTTTGGAATGAAAATATGTTGACTTTCACAATAATGTTGTGAGGATTTTTATGTTTTCCTTACCAA
>NW_006408893.1:1112166-1128360 GCF_000296735.1 Chrysochloris asiatica | reverse complement strand
TAATTTCAGTTTAGTCTCTCAAAAGGTCTGGGAGGCAGGTAGGTCAGATCTTATTATCTGAAATTTACACAACAGAAAAATAAGACAGAAAACAACTGAGTGATTATTCTGAGGTTACCCATAGACTTAGTGATAACGTCAGGTTTCAGATGTATGTCTCTTTCCTCCAGAGCTTTTTCCTGTAGTCTACACACATAATTTTAGTAGTCCTTTGTTGTTGTTGTTAGTTGTCATTGAGTCAGTTCCAACTCATAGCTATCTTATGAACAATAGACTGAAACACTGCCCAGTCCTGTGCCATTCTCATAATAATAGTTGTTATGTTTGAGACCATCATTGCTGCCACTGTGCCAATTCATCTCATTGGGGTTTTCTCTAGTTTTCACTGTCCCTCTACTTTCCCAAGCCGATGTCCTTCTCTGGGGAGTGGTCACTGAAGGCACTGACAAAAAATAAGTTTCCAGGAATTGATGGAAATGCAAATTGAAATCTTTCAACAAACTGAGGCAGCACTGGAGGCACTGACTCATCTATGCCAAGAAATTTAGAATACAGCTACCTGACCAACTGATTGGAAGAGATCCATAATGTGGAAATCACCAGACAATATCAATAGTATCACATGCAAGTCTATTTTTTCTAAAGATAATTTAAAAACAGCTGCCACAGTACATTGACTGGATATGCTGGCGGTTCAGACCAGATACAGATGGGCATGTGGAATGAGAGATATAATTGCTGACATAAGATATTTTTTGGCTGAAAGTAAAGAATACCAGAAAGATACTTTATTGACTATGCAATGGCTTTCAATTGTGTGCATTACGACAAGCTATAGAAACCATTGCAGAGAATGAGTATCCCAGAACACTAGATTGTGCTCATGAGGAAGCTGTACATAGACCAAGAAGCCGTCATTCAAACAGAATAAGGGGACACGAAATGGTTTAAAATCAGGAAAGGTGTTTCACCATACTTATTCAATCTGTATGCTGAGAAACTGGATTATATGATTATATGATTATTAGGATTGGAAGAAGATTCATTAACAACCTGTGATATGCAGATGATACAACCTTTCTTGCTGAAAGCAAAGAGGACTTAAAATACTTATTGATGAAGATCAAAGACCGCAGTCTCCGATACGTGTTGCATCTCAATGTAAAGAAGACAAAAATCCTCACAACTGGACCAATAAATAACATCAAGATAAATGGAGAAAAGATTGAAGTTTTTTTCCAGATCAACCATCAGTACTCATGGAATCAAATGATGTATTGCATTAGACAAATCTTCTGCACAAAACCTCTTTAAAATGTTCAATAGCAAAGGTGTCAGCTTGAGGACTAAGGTGTGCCTGACCCAAACCATAGTATTTTCAGTAGCCTCATATGCATGTTATGATGTTGGAGGACAGTACTGGAGGTACCATGGACTGCTAGAACAAACAAATCTGTATTGGAATAAGTATAGTTAGAATGCTCCTTAGAAGCCAGGATGGCCAGACTTCGTCTCTCATACTTTGGACATATTATCAGGAGGGTGTAGTCCCTGGAGAAGGGCATCATGCTTGGTAAAGTGGAGGCTCAGCAAAAAAAGAGGAAGAACCCCAACAAAATGGATTGGCACAGTGGTAGCAGTAATAGGCTCAAGCGTAGCAGTGATTATGAGATTGGCGCAGGCAGTGTTGTGCATAGGGCCACTATGGTTCCGTACCGACTCAATGGTACCTAACAACAACAATATGAGTTGAAATGGACTCAATGGCAGTGGGTTTAGTTATTTTTGCGAGGGGGAGGGTGGTGGAGGATGGGACTGAAATATGCTGAATTTTAACAAGTGACAATCTTTTTTTTTTTTTTTTTTAAAGCTTAAGGTCAAAGTAGGACAGAGCAAATAAATGCTATTATCATTTTTTAGTTGACACATCAGTTAGGAATCAGCAAGTTGAGATGTGGTTCTCCCAAATTTTCTGCCCTCTAAGGAATCGCAAAATAATAAACATAATTAAGATTGTATTTGCAGGTCAAAGTCTAAAGATAGAGAGTAGTTTCACATGTGAGTCATCTCAAAGAGTCAGCTAAAAGGGGGCCACCAAAACATGCAAACTATGGTTTTATTAAAAGAGAAGTCAGGTCAGCATCGTATAATGCAGATAGTTCAGAAGGTTGAAAGGAAAGAACTGACTTGGGCAGACTGTGAGAAAAGTGACTTGGTGGGACACAAAGCAGGCCAAAGTGTGTTGAGGAGGCAATAACAGTGAGGGTATGGAAGCAGAAAGTGGCAACCTTGTCTCCAGAAGGTTGACTGTGGAAGGAAGGGTGCAAAAGTCTGTTTGGTGGCAATGGGGGGAAAAGCTGCACAAGTAAGGGAGAAGAGACAGAACAGGGAAGAAAGAGGAGGAATGTCCTGTTGTTGGATATTCCTTTAAAAAAATTCACTGTCTGCATGTGGCTCCAGAGAAAAACACTTCCAAGTGGAAAGGCAACCTTAACCTTGCCCAGGTCAAGGCTGAGAAATCAGCATAAGATTTAGTAACACGTTAACTTTTGGGGACAATCACTGTGGGTATTTGTTTGTTTTTTGATCTGTCTACAAACCCACACACGCATAGATGAGCAGAGATGTCCTGGACCCTGTTTAAAAGCCTATTCTTCCCAAAGGCACATAATTAATTGATCAGCTTATCAATGAAGGATGCTCTTTCCTTCAGGTTTGTTTAGAAGTAGACACAATACTGCTAGTCATAAAACTTGTTGATTCTTGGCTTGGTCCTCTTAGTAGAGCAAGTGCAAAGCCATGCCAGGAACTCCAGATGACTGAAACATACACAAGTGCAGTGATACTCATACACGCCAGCTCGGAGCCAGGATGCAGCTGAGTCCAAGCAGGGGACATCCTCAAAAAACAGTTCTTCATTTGAAATAAGCTCCAGGGCAGTATTTCACAATGACTCCACACACCTAAAGCTCAGGCACACAGAGCAGTCTACACACACAGTCCCACTGTGTCCGCTGGCTTGTTTACTTTATTTACCATACCTCTAGGCAAGATCCACAAATTAGCCGCCTTGTAACCCTCCCAGAACCGTGTTCTCGGGACCTTCAGAAGAAAAAGTTAAAGAAACAAGAATGCACTGACCAGGAAACCAACATTTAAGCCCATTCAGCCATGCGGGCCGTCCACACTAATGGTTTTCACCTCCCATCGCCTAGGCTGGCTGGAGGGGCGGGGAATGGGGTAGTAAGGAGGAGGACCAAAGTGGGGGCCTTCCTGAATGAAACAATGTAACAATTGATGTTCGGCCTCGCCTTACTCCCACTCCCCAGCGATCCTATAGGCGCGATCCCAGTGACTCCCCTGCCCATTGCTCCGTTTTCTTGTCCATTACGTGCTATCTCTCCGCCTCTCCATTTTTTCCCCTTTTCTTTTTTTTTCCCTCTTCTCCTCCCCCCGCCCCCCACCTTTCCCCCCTTTTTCCAACTCCGTGTCATTTCCTCCTTGTGCTCGCTAGATGCCTGAGCGTCTCCAGCCCAGAGAGTAGGCGGAACAGGGCGGTCCGGTGTGGCGTAGAGCTGGAGGGCGATGGTGGCGGAGTTGCTGGGGGCGGAGGCAACGTAGCCCCCGCGTAAAAAAGCCTGCTGGCGCCTGAGCGGAACCAAGGATGGAGAACCGGCCTGGGTCTTTCCAGTACGTCCCAGTGCAGCTGCAAGGGGGGGCCCCCTGGGGCTTCACCCTCAAGGGGGGTCTGGAACACTGCGAGCCGCTCACAGTGTCTAAGGTAAGAGCTGGCGGCTCGGTCCCGGCACCCAACTTTGAATGGGCAAGAGGGTGTGAGGGCTGCCGCAGATCTGGGCCCTCAAACCAACTTTGAAACTTGGCCCAAGGTGGGAGTGAATGCCCCCAGAGGGGCAGGAGCTGCGCAGCAGGGTCTGAACAGCAGTTCAGGCTCAGACACCAATCACTAAGAGGGACTGAAACATGGGATGAGAGCATGGCTGGCTCCAGGCTAGAGCCCATCGCGCAGACACACTAGGGAGGGCGCTGAGGCAGTCTTTGCTCCCCCACGCCCGGGCGGCTGCTCTCTTCGTTTTGGGCTGGAGGAAATTTGAAAGGACCTCCTTGGAGGGCCATGCGCCCCTGCGGGACAGTGAGTAGCTCAGGGTACAAGCAACAGGACTTTGCAGATAGATCACTCACTGGCCCCTCCAGCGACTTGTGGGCCGTCCCGCTTGGGCAGGTTGCAGGGTGTGAGAGAGGAGATGAGTCCATGGTGACTTTTGTCAGTCTCACTTTCCATGGCTATCCGCCCGCCTCACATCCATTCAGCTCGCGGAGCGTTGATGTAGCTGGCCTTTCCCTTCCTTTGGAGTCCTGCCCCAGCGCTGGCGAGATTTCCTGCACGTTGAGGAGTGTAGAGAAAACTTGCGCCATGGAGCTCAGCTGTACTGTAGCTGCCTCTGCCAGGGTTTGTTTGTTTTAGGAGGCTGTGATCTACTGGAAGCCAAGTTACAACAGCAGACAGGGGAGAAGAGCTTTCCCAAGTGCTCAGGAACCCCACAAACGAACCGCCTAGGTAGGGGTGAGAATGGAGGGGGGTGGGGAACGGGATGGGGGCTGTTACTGGGAAGAGAAAGTTTGCAAGACGTCTCCCTCTGAGACACAAGATTGCCAGTGGAACGAACTTCACAAAATTTATCCTAATTTTTAGTTGTTTTTTATTTTTGTTTTTGCTATTTAATGCTCTCTGGTAGCGTAGTGGTTACGAATCGGGCTGCGAACCTTAAGGTCAGCGGTTCGAAACTGCCAGCCGCTCCGTGGGAGAAAGATGAGGCTTTCTACTCCCGTAAAGATTTACACCTTCGGAAACCCTGTACAGGGTCGCTATGGGTCGGAACCGACTCAACGGCACTTAACAACAACAGCATTTAATGCTCAAGTCTGAAAAGCCCTCCTTCAACCCACTCAAAGTTGTTGACGTGGGTTTAGGCTGGAGATAAGGAAGATGTGACTTCTCAGCAGGGAACAAATGTAACATTTTCTTCTTAAAAAAAAAAAAAAAAACCAAAAAACAACAACAAAAAAAACCCAAAAAAACTTTGGTCACCTCTCAACGGGTGTTCATCCTATGCCTATCATATACCCACCCCCACCCCCACCCCCAATAACCTGTGCTGCTTTCACTTTGCTTTGGAGCTGCTGGTAAACTTGTAGGGGTCTTCAGACCTTGAGGCTCACATTCTTAGTAACTCTGGGGTACCAGTCCAGGGGTGCACCAATCAACTTGAGTAGTTTGTGGTATGCTGAGACATTTAGGGAGGCTGGCATGGGATACCACAGATCTTTAACCTCCCCAAACACCAGTAACAGCTTAGATCTTTATCCAGCACACTCCTCTCCCATACGGGTCATGTATTCCTAAGGAATAGGAATATGTACTTCTGAGATTCCTTTGTCATCCACAGCCACACCCCATCTAAAGATACTCTATTTACCTTTAGTGTTCTCAACATAGATTTCTTTAGAGCTTAATAAACTTACTTTTTTTTTTTAAACTACTCTCAAACCCGTTTGGGGAGGGAATTCTGGCCTTCAGGAATTTATTTTAATCAAACCTGCCCTCTTTTACCCCCTCTTTCCACCAAGGTTATGCAGCCCTCTGCTGTGTGGTAGTTCTTCACTTTCTTTTTCTCTTCACAACTCCCACAGAATTTCCACAGTTGGCCCACGCAGCCTACCTTAGAGAGGTCATTTTTCACCTATGCCCAGGGCTGACACATCCTGAGAAGCCCCCAGAGAATGCTTGCTGCTGTGGTCCCAGATTATTTTGTGAGTCCGAGCAAGCATGACAAGGGGTGTTACTAAGTATGAGGCAGCTAGCAATTTGTGGTCTGGCTTGGGGATTATTTGAGGGTAGATGAGGGTTTTACTTGGCCAAGCTGTTGAGGAAGTGCCTCATGTGTTGAAAGGCAGGATGCTTTTTAATGATTCCTTTTCCACTGAATGTACAATTGACCCCTATTATAAGAAGGCTCATTATTACATGAATTTGGCTATGTAGGGAATGAAATCACTTCTATCATTCTTCTCAAATAGCCTGGCTCCTTAAGTAAAAGCCAGAGATAACCTGGTTAGCCCCAACATCATATAATAAGGAACATAGTATTTTTAAGTGCAATGGTTGCGTGATTTTTTTTTTTTTTCTGCCAGATTGCTCTGTCTTGGTTTTTGTTTCTTTTTATGCTCAGAGCAATATTGTTCTGAACTTCGTCTCAAAAATAACCTCCTCAGTCTGTACACATTGGCAGGGATGCTATGCAGAGCAGTGAAAAGAGAATTGGACTTGCAGATCTGAAACTTGAATTCTATTCCTTGCTCTGCCACTTGTTAGGCCTGGGACCCTAGGTCTATCACTTACCCTTTCTGGGCCTAGACGTCCCCATGTCTAAAATGAGATTCAACTTGGTGGTCTTTAAATGAGACGATGACAATCTGGTGGCCAGCTCTCCAGCCCTTTTATCCTATAAGGGGAGATAATGCTTGAAGACTGTGATACTTTTATTCAGTTGCATAGTGTTATTGTTTACAGTGTACTCCCACACTCCTTATTTCATTAGCTTCTTATAGCCAGCCACCCTGTGAGACATTCAAAGAAAGTTCTAGATAAACTGATGAAAAAACTGATGCTGCGATGCAGTCAGTAGTTTGTCTAAGTCTATCATACAGTGATCAGTGGTAGGTTCAAAGTCAATTGCATTTTTTTACCACTCAGAGTTGCTTGGTTCTTCTGGTAGTGCCACAGTTTGTGAAGGAACATGGATGGGGCAATTAACTTTTCAGTTCTGTATCCAGTCTTAGCAATTTCTTTCTTATCCCAGTGACCCTTTCCATGCCAACTTGTGGTTCAACTATAGGTGAAGACTGGGTAATTGTAGGTACTTTTAGATAGGATCTAGGCACAGACAGTAAGAAAAGACTATTTTGATGACCCTACATTATTTAGGATGATTTCAAGTCAGGCATAGAGAGAGATAAGGTATAAGAACTATGGTGGGAAAATGTTGGGAAATCCTTACTGGTGTTATGTATGGGGAAGAAACAGAAGCAATTTGTGTCTGGGATGATGCAGTGTACATGCTTGGAGATATCCTGTGGATCAACTGGAGACATTTGAGGTATGGGGGAATTTGAGATAAAGTGGGAGAATATGTCTAGCTCATATTTGTCAAGGGAGACCCTTTGGATCAGGAAAATAACCAGGTTGGGGAAATCATCAATTCCTGTGATTTCCCTGAATGTGGGGAATTTTGCTTCCCAATTTATGAGGACTATTATAGTCTCTTCTGGCAGTCAAGTGACAAAGAAAGAGGAAGTGTTTTTAAAAAGAAACTATTGATTATATCAAGTGTTAAGGGATGATTTATGATTTTACCATGCATTGTGGTAGTCTTAGTGAGATCATGAGAACAAGTGAAAAAAATATGATCAGTGAGAGAATTGGGTCTGTGATCTTGGTGTTAATTCCTTTGGCTAGAGTTTTATACTACCCCATTGACCCTAGAAGCTTGTCAGGATGAAATGGTTTTTTCCACTTTTTTACTACCAAGATAGAGATCTACTTTGGTAGTATAGAGGCTCATTGATGAAGTTGGCTCCCTGCATTGGAAAAGATCCTCTTTGGAGATGGGTGACCTTTCCAAGGATCTGGCACCAATGAGTCTATATCAAATAATAGGTTGCATACACTAAGTACTGGGCTGCTAACTTCAAGGTCGTTGGTTCAAACCCACCAGCCGCTCCTTGGAAATCCTAGACAGGGTAGCTATGAGTTGGAATGACTGGAAGGCACATAACAACAGCATCCTCCAGTGACGTGTGCGTCTGTGTGTCTGTGTGTGAGATAGAGTAAGGAGGGAAGGAGGTGAAAAGCAAGAGAGAACAAGAGAGAGACACACACATATATAGAAATACTGAACTGGAATGTGAGACTGCTATATTCATTTTGAGTTCTTAGAATTGTGCCTTTGAGATGACTGAGGGTGAAAACAAGAAAGGGTGACCAGTGTGGGGATGTGAAAAGAGGAGGAAGAAAATCAGGAGGGAGGACAGAATAGGGCAGATGTACACACTATGTATTTGTCCTTTTTCTGGTCCATTTTGGTGGGAGTTTCCATCTGGCAAAGTGAGGAAAATAGGGGATGGTTACTACCTTAAAAGGAATCCCCGGGTAGCACAGACAGTTAAATGCTTGACCACTGGTCAAAAGGTTGGTGGTGGTTCATGCCTACTCAAAGCTGCCTCCAGAGAAAGGTCTGATGATCTGCTTCCAAAATGTCGCAGCTTTGAAGACCCAGTGGAGCAGTTCTACTCTGAGCACGTGGGGTCATCATGAATTGGAATTGACTCTACAGCAACTAACAACGACTGCTGCCCTCGAGCAAAGTAGGGCAGGAGGTGGGCATTCTGGAGAAGAAAGAAGCTCCACACACTCTAAATGGTCCTACACTATGTTGCTATATTGTTTTACCCTCTCTATAGCTGAGCCCCTATTTGCAAAATTGGGGTTGGTGTTGTGTGCTATTAGGTCTGTTTCAACTTATCGAGACCTTATAGGACACAGTAGAACCTGCCCCATAGGGTTTCCTAGACTGTATTCTTTATGGGATCAGATTGCTAGGTCTTTTCTTATGTGAAACAGGTTCCAACTTGCTGTCTTTGGGTTAGCAACTGAATGCTTCAACCATTCTACCTCCAGGGTTCCTAGGTATACCTTGCTCCATCTCTGTTATCACAGTTGATGGGAAAAGCAATTGAGTAAGCTCTATATTGTTGGTTGTCTTTAACCTAAGAAAATGGTGTTCCTAAGATAACCCTAAGGAGCTCTGGTAACGAACTGGTTACGAGATTGGCTGCTAACCTCAAGGTCAGCAGTTTGAAACTACCAGTTATTCCTCAGAAGAAATATGAGGCTTTTCTGATCCTGTAAAGATTTACAGCCTCAGAAATCTTAGCAGGGTTGCTATGAGTCAGAACCGATTCCATGGCACGTCACCAGCACAACCACCAAGCTGACCCTGGAGTCCTGGTGTGGCGCACGCAGCCATCAGGTTGGTTTGAACCAAAGTTGGTGGGTGGATCAGACTCACCAGCCGCTCCTCGGAAACCCTGTACAGGGTTGCTATGGCTCAGAATCAACTTGATGGCACCTAACAACAACAACAACAACAAGTTAACCCTGGCAGAACATGCTCCTTAAGTGGTTTTTAGCCTCTTACTCAATCCCACACTGACCTTATTTTTAGAAGAATCAGGCAAAGAGAAAGTTGAGATTCGAAGAGAGGCTAAGCCCTATTGAGGTTTTATGCCTGGCAGGAAATTTTGCTCTAGTTTTAAGTTGTTGTTGGGTCCCTGGGTAGTGTTATATGATGAACGACAGTTTCTGTGAAACCACCTTAGTTGTTTTACAGGCAAGGCTCAATCCCAAACCAGGGCCTGGCACTCACAAAGGGACCTTTATGGAGTTTAGTCCAGTCTGATAACTCCTCTCCTTTCCATCTCTGCTTCTAGAACCAGCCAAGGTCTATATTGCCTTAGTTTCTCAACTTACTCCCCCCTACCAGAAACTGAGTCTATTTGGGGGTGAGGGGTAGGGACTCCATCAGGGTTGTACAACTAAGGTGGGAGGAAGGTGGAGCAAGAAGATTGGGTGGTGTGTCCGACAGCCCTTGGCTAATCTTTGGGTACACACACATTACTTGTGGCCCTGTTGGCTGTCAGAATGCCCTGTTCAGATCCACACATATGTTTCCTGAAGTGAAAAAGGTCAAGCCTTTTAGAGGATTTTTCTCTCCAAAAACATAAAGAAAATTATTTAACTCCCGTTGGAAGATCTGAGCACTATCCCTTAAAAACAATGAAAACTGTTCCCCACTTTGCTCCCTCCAACTCCTTCCCCAGGAATTTCTCTAAAGACAAAAACCAGACTCAGACTTGAGATTGGTTATTATGGTGTGATTATCTGGAGGGCTCATCAGGATTTTTATAATTACACTTGTCAGACCAGGGGTGGGGGTGGGGGTAAATCGTGATACACCTGAGAAAAGTTAATGAAGAACAGCAGAGATTATGTGAAGGGTTGAGCTCCAAAGGGCGGAATCAACTCAGGGCTGTTAGAAGCTCCACGCTTCTCATTTATAAAAGATATTCTTGGAAAATCATCTATTCAAAAGTTAGGGACAACAAATGTAGATTACTTGATTACACAGAGCTGGATGAGTTTGGGTTTATACTACCATCATGGTGTTCATGATGCTCAAGGTGTTCATGTCCTTGATGCTGGGACCAGTGGTGTGTGCATATGTGGTATTAAATTTGTCTCTGAAACAGAACTCCAGGTTTACCTGAGAGTTGGTACCGGAATCACTTTCATTCAGCTTCTGTGAAGCCAATATTTTGTTTCTTATGCCCACCCCCCATGCTTTCTTAAAAAAACCTTCAGTTAAGTCATTAAAGAATAAGTTAAAATACTTTAGGTTTCCTGACTAAAGATTGTGTTGCAAGGACTGGGATTGGGTAAGAGTTTGTTTCTTTATACTCCTTTGCCCCATCCAGTGCAAATAGATCAAGTGGAAAGATTGTTGTATGCATTAGTTCTTCTTCACATCACACTGGCATGTTTACCTGGGCACATAGCCATCCTGGCTGGGCACTGGAGTTACAAGGACCAAGATGGCTGTATGTCTTAAAAGTGAGCCCTAACTGCTCTCCTTTGAGTTTTCCCCCAACCCCGTCTCGTTCAGTGTGAGTCTGCGACTGTGCTTTATCATTGAGTACTTCCTAGTAGCAGCAGAAACACATAGTAACAACAGACACATGTATCTAGTTTGTTTTTTTTTTCATGTCCAGTCTGATTCCCAGCACCCACCAGTTGCTTGAGGCCTACATTTTGGACTATCTCTATTGGCTGCTCTAACGTTTACCCCAAAACCCAACTTTTTTTCATTGGCGTTCACAGTGGGGCCTTCTAATCTGCTGTACCAACTTTGTCCCTCTTGGCTCAGCCACACATCGAGTTGGGGTGACAGAAATTCACAGAGATGAAGGTTGGTAAGGTTTGAAGACACTCAGCAAATTGATGGCAGAATCAGGGGAAATTTTTTCTCACACTGCATTTCTCTCTACCCTGTTTCAGAGAATGATGGACCTTTGTTGCAGTCCTTACTCTCTTATCAACTTGCTGAGTAATCTTGCCATGTGACTTCACCTCTCTGTGCCTTCTCAGACAGGAAGAAAGCTTTTGCTTTATTGAAGGGGTATAATAGCACCAGGAATCTCACCTGGTCAAGGCTGCAGAAATGTGAAAGTTGACAGTCAACAGACAGTTCTTATAGTGCATTGCTGTACACTACTTCTTCCTATCTTTCCAGAAGTGGCTGTTTCCTGGTATGTTATTAGGAACTGCATGTCACATGGTCTGTTAACTCTCACTCAAGTCTTTTAATGTTACATCTGGGAGGAATGCAGGAGGTGGTACTAAATTGAAGGATCAAGGGTTAAGACAAATGAAGGACAGTTCCTTTGTGCTGTCTTCTGGTCCCCATCCTAATGCCACTCAGCAGATTCCCAGCTGTATGCTCTTTCATAAGCTGCTGACAGGAAGTTCTGAGTGGTTTTCATTTATTGCTTTTTACAGTCCGTCAGAAATTGATTTTTCTTTTGGTGGCAGGTGCTGGGTTGAGATGGGATGGAGCTGGAAGTAAATCTGGTTCTGCAAGTCACCCTGGAAAGGAGTTTGCATCTCATGGCTGCAACCCCATCTTTGCTCATGAGAGGATAACAGGCTAAAACCTTGTCTCTGTTGGGCAGCCTTGCTGTTTTCCATCTCTTTTTGTGTTTGGTGTAATTAAGTCCCCTCCCCTTGAAAACTTCTCAATGATAGGTAGCTTTTGATAGTATCTTATCTCTGCTGAGTGAGTGATGATATCTTGGATCCTCATGGAGTCCTGGTGTGGCGCTGTAGGATAAGCACTGGACTGCTAACTACAAGGTCAGCAGTTCACACCCATCAGCTGCTCCTTGAAAACGCTGTTCAGGGTCGTTATGTGTTGGAACCAGCTCGATGGCACGTAACAGCAACAATAACAAAGACAAAATGAGATAAGGATCAAGTCTTGACTCTCATGTTCTTTGGAGACCTTGATTGAGCATTTGGGGCTCTATGTTAACTTAAATTCATAATCAGGGGAGATCAAGACAACAGGCTGAAAAGTAGACTGGGGAAGGACCTGGCTACTCTGCTTGTGTGCATGTGTCTCATTGAGTGGAGGCAGTGTACTTAGGGCTGGTTGCCAGCAATTTCTTGAACCTAAAGGGTGGTTGAGGTGTAGATTTGATGAACTAGGAGAGGCAGTAGTGAGGCAACCAGTTTTTAAAGAGGACCTGCTGTGTGGTACATTCTGCTGCTTGCTGGTGTTTACGTATATCCTCTCTCATTTAATCAATACAGTAACCATACAGATTGCAACGGTCCAGTTGGGAACCAATGGTGGGGATGGCACAGGACTGGGCAGCATTTCGTTCCACTGTGACACGATAGCAGCTGAAACACAGTCTATGTGTATGTTATTTAAGAAAAAAAATAAAAAGGATTCCATTATTGAACATTAAGATTTTTTGGATTTACAGAATTAAGTGTATGAAGTTACAAAATAATTCCAAGACTTGGAGAATTTGGGATTTATGTGAAATGGCAGGATACCTTTAATATGCTGTCTACTGCTGCTGTGATCATGTTGGAAGACTATCCACTATACATCATCTTCTGACTGATGTCTGAATAGCCAACACTTCACAAAACTATGCTAAACCTTGTTTAGCTCTCCTAATAGCTCTCAATTAAGCCTCCAGCCAACCAATCAGCCAGTCAACATGTATTGAACACCTTATAAAGTGTCTACCAAGAAGTGCAAACCCACCAGTTGCTCCTCTGAAGCCTTATAAAGAGTTGCTATGAGTGGAAACTGACTCGACAGCACTTAACAACAACAGTAATCCTAAAGTGGAGTCCTGGTGTGGCATTGTAAGATTAGCACTGAACTGCTAACAGCAAGATTGGTGGTTCAAATCTACCAGCTGCTCCTCTGAAACCCTATATAAGGTTGCAATGAGTCAGATCCGACTCATATTAAGTGCTATCACACTTAATAGCAACAACAACCCTAAAATAGAGAATGCAGTAATAGATAGCCACCGTGGGCGGTGTGGACCCTGGATTCTCAAAAATAATGGATATTTTGTTGAAGAGAGATACTACTGCAAGTTCAGGAAACATAAAGCTTTAAGTACTGAAACTGGAATAGGATCTCAGAACATTTATTCAGTGGGAGGAGATTCCATTGTGACCTGATGTTGTCAGAGAGCTTTGTGTAGGAACACTGCTGGTGCCATGGATTAAGCATTGGTCATCTAAGCAGGGGGTCAGTGGTTTGAACCTACTAGCCACTCCATAGGAGAACAGTGAGGGAGTTTGCGTCCATAAAGATTTACAGCTTCTGAAACCTTATGAAGCAGTTCTACTCTTACAGGGTCTCTGTGCTTCAGAATTGACTCCATGGCAGTGGGTCCCCCTCCCCCCCCCCAACTTGGGGAGGAAGGAATGCATTTATTCTCGTTTGTACAAGTTACTGTCCTAGAGACACAAACAGTAGACTGAAGAATTTGTTCACCCCACAGTGAGCTAACAACAAGCTCCCTGAGGATAGGGCGTGTGGTTTTCATTACTTAATTCACTTATTCATTCATTCATTGTATTGAGCACCTGTTGTAGGAGCTGAACTTTTCTTTTTATGGCTCATGAAACCCTAGCACAGAGCTCTATAAATACTGTTATTATTTATTTTCTAACAAATGCTAATATAGTGTGTACTCTGGGGCAGGCCCTGGTTTTAACATTTTACACATATTAATTTATTCATTAACCCCATTTTACAAATGAGGAAATTGAGGCCTAGAGAAGAGGTGGTGGTTTTGTTGTCTGGTGCCATGGAATCGGTTCCTTCTCATGGTGACCCTATCTATGTACAACAGAATGAGACACTGCCTGATCCAGTCCATCCTCACAATCATTGCTGTGTTCGAGCCCATTTGCAAACACTTGTCAGTTCATTCCATTGAGGGTCTTCCTCCTTTTAACTGATCCTATACTTTACCAAGGAGTCCTCGTGTGGCGCTGTGGGTAAATGCGCCAGACTGCAAAGCCATTTGAACTGCAAGGTTGGCAGTTCAAGCTCACCAGCTGCTCCTCAGAAACCCTATACAGGGTCACTATGAGGCTATTGAAAATACCATGGCTTGGGTCAGGAGCACCTTAGTCCTCAAGCTGACATCTTTGCTCTTCAACACTTTGTTGTTTAAGTGCTGTTGAGTTGGTTTTGACCCATAGATACCCTGAATAGGGTTTCGAAGGAGCAGCTGGTGAACTTGAACCACCGACCTTGCAGTTCAAACCGACTTTGCAGTCCAGTGCATTAACCCACAGTGCCACACCAGGACTCCGTTAACACTTTAAAGAGGTCTTTTGTTGCAGATTTGCCCTTTGATTTCTTGACTTCTGCTTCCATGAGCATTGATTGTGAACCCAAGTAAACGGAAATCTTTGACAACATCAATGTTTTTTCCGCTAATCATGATGTTGCTTATTGGTCCAGTTGTAAGGCATTTTTTCTTTATGTTGATGTATAATCCATGCTATAGTCTTTATTTACTCAGTGTCACCCTGCTTGTGTGACTGGATAAAGAGTCAATGGAGAGCTATTTGATTGTTGCAGAGATAATAAAGGTGAAAAGATTTGTGCCAGGTATTCTGGGCTATAAAATGCAGATTGATAATAGGTAGCCATGTTATTGATTCAGAGGATTAGAGTGAATGTACGAAAAATAAAGCACCTAGCATAGTCACTAAAACTATAAAAATAACAACATAGTTCCAGTCCAAGATGAAAGACCTGCACTGAGTAATAGATGTTGTTGTTAAGTGACTTTGAGTAGTTTCCAACTCATAGCAACCAAGGATCGACAGGTGAGTTTGAACCACTGGTCTTCAGTTCAAACTGACCTTGTAGTCCAGTGCTTATCCTACAGGACACACCAGGGGGGTTTGAAGGGAAATTTTGAAGAAACAAACCTAGGCTCAATCACCATACATTAGCAAGTTGCCAGAGTAATAGCAATAATATATACTATTATGATCTGGAGGAATGAAGGAGTTGGTGTCACAGACAAATCCAAGGTTTGGAATCTGGAAAGCTGTTAGTGGTGATAGCGTTTGAAGGGGGAAGCAGTTTTCATTCTGTTTTGGATCTTTTGAGATTGAAGTGTCTGTAGGATAATCAAGAAGTTTCAAAGGCAGTTAAAAGAGGATTTATTTATGGCCACTGATCAGTTATAACAACATATCATTATTTTAAAAACTGCTTAACACAGGCAATTTACTAATCTGCTGAATGTTATGAAAATTAGTTAATTACCAGATAATCTCTTGCCCCAACAGCCTTGGAACCAGGCCTGCTTTGTGTTTTAATGGGAATTTCTAGCCATAAATGCCACCTCCTCCAATCTTAGGGATGCCAAGTCACAGAAGTTCTTTGTGTATAAGTTACTTAGTACTTTCAAGTGATAGGTGGTAGTGTTGGTGGTTATGTGCCATGGAGTCGGTTCTGACTCATAACGACCCTGTACAGGGTTTCTGAGGCTGTAAATCTTTATGGGAGCAGAAAGCCTCATGTTTCTCCCGTGGAACAGCTGGTAGTTTTGAACTGCTGACCTTGCGGTTCACAGCCCAATTCGTAACCGCTACACTACCAGAGCTCCTTAAGTGATAGGTAAGTCTAGTAAACTAACAAACAAAATAGTAGAAATTGTTAAAAAGCCAATTTTGGGTGTGAAATGTAAAAGTTTGAGGTTGATAAAAAGATAAGTTGACTTGCCAAGGTGTTTAGGGATTGCTTTCTCTATATGAAGAAAATGTGGAGGCAAACCTCAAAACCCTGGAGTTTCAAATCTGTATTTTTATTGTTAGCAGTTTTCTACTTTCTGCATTGTTAAGTGCCGTCGAGTCGGTTCCGACCCATAGCGACCCTGTACAGGGTTTCCGAGGGTGTAAATCCTTACGGGAGTAGAAAGCCTCATCTTTCTCCC
>NW_006408893.1:1096693-1110781 GCF_000296735.1 Chrysochloris asiatica | reverse complement strand
GTTGGCCCAGAATCGGACATTGTTTCGTTCTGCTGTGCATGGGGTCGCTATGAGTCAGTTCCGACTCGATGGCACCTGACAACAACAACAAACCTTTAGGTTAGTAGTCAGCAGCAAACTGTTTTTGCCACTCAGGGGCCCTAGATGAAATCCCTAGGAAAGGTTAATTTTGTCTGCAAAGGAACTTGCCAATCTGAGAACTAGTTCATTCTCCTTCACCCCATCTATTTTGGATTTGCTTCCTAGATCTATTACTACTTTCGTGAAGTATGATCTGCTTTTTTGCATAGTAAAGAACTGAAATTTAGAATGTTGTTAAGATGCTTATATTATGGCACTTGATGTAAATTCACTTCCTTTCCACCTCCTTATTATAGACAAAACTTATTTCTTGCTTAAAGACTAATGGGAACATAGGTTTCTTTACCTGGCTTTTCTTTCTGACAAGGTAAAATATCATGAAACCTATTTTGAAATTGATACGCATATCTAACTGCTGTTGTTGTTGTTGTTACGTGCCATCGAGTCGGTTCTGACCCATAGCGACCCTGTATAGGGTTTCCAAGGGTGTAAATCTTTACGGGAGTAGAAAGCCTCATCTTTCTCCCGCGGAGTAGCTGGTCGTTTCGAACCGCTGACCTTAAGGTTCGCAGCCCGATTCATAACCACTACGCTACCAGAGCTCCTTAACTGCTAGGGAGTATTTTTATGAAAAAGACTGTCTTAGTGCCTTGGACTTTACAAGAACCAGTTTGCTAATTTCTCTCTGTGAGCCCTGGTAACACACAGGAATATTCTCCTCCTCTAGATGTAAAGGGTTAAATATGTACTTTAAGCTTTTTCTTGTGCCTTTGGCTGGAGAAATGTGCAGTACTCTAAAACCTGCTCAGACCCTGCACATACGGTATCTGCTTAGGGAAGGTTTTGGCTCTTAGCCCTACTCAGTTGCGTTAGAGTTCAGGTTACATCCCTCTCCCCTTCCAGCCACTAATAAACCCCCCCCCCAAAAAAAAAAAAATTAAGGGTGGGGAGAGTTAATTTCCACTGCTAAGACCCAAGTGGGACTCTTCTAGCTCCTATTCCTGGTTCTAGGTTAGATCCCTAATCTAGGGCTTATATGAAGCTCAGTTCTGAGCCTGTAACAGTGATCTGAAACAGACCCAGAAAAGTCCTTGTCAATCAGGTTTTGCCCTATGTTGGCAGATTTCCTCTTCCCTTTTATTTCTCTCTTATCCTCCCTGCTGCTCTATTGCGATCTTAGAGGAGACCAGTGACCTAAAGGCCCATACCAACCAATACTATTGCAGTAATGTAAATAAAATAAATTGCTACAAAATCATAGGAACCTTTATTAAAGGTTTGATAAAATAATCAAATGTGAAGCTATTGTTTCTTGCCATATTCTCCAGGTCTATATGCCTCTGAAGGTGATGTTTATCATCGCTTTAACTGATGAAGTTTTACGCTCACTTCAATTTACACCATGTCAGAATGACAATTTTGGAAAATATGAGAGCAGTGCAACATGGTGGACTAAGTGGAAAGGCTGTATGGACCCCCTCTACAATACAGATACAGAAAATCAAATGAAACAGATGCAGATGATAGTGCTATAATTCTGAGCTTCAGATCAAGGGCTAGAGAAGTGGATTGAATGCTTACTAGGAAAGGGAATGAGCAGACATGACAACAGAAGAAATGCTTACAGAGTTGTGGTGGATAACCGGACATGCCACAGCCATCTTGAGTGTTTTGAGCAGCTCAGAGACATGAAAACACATTCAAATTGCAGAAAACCTGGAGTCCTGGTGTGGCGCTGTGGGTTAATGTGCCAGACTGTGAAGCCGTTTGAACTACAAGGTCGGTGGTTCAAGCTCACCAGTTGCTCCTTGGAAACCCTATACAGGGTCGCTATGGGTCAGAACTGACTTGACGGCACTTAACAACAACAACAACAACAACAACCTGTAGTTCACAGAGACAAAGATGTGATATTTTTTCTTGTTTCCCCACTCTGCTGGCGACCAAAGGCAAGGCCTGTCTCCACCAGCATACACCCCCAGGGAAGTTCATGTTCTCTAGGTGATCCAAGCCGCACCCAAGAGACATCAGCTGTGCCCAGGAGTACCTTCTACAACCCCATCAATTGGGCAAAAGATAATAGTCTCCAGGTGGTTGGAGCCATATGGAGGTGAGCGCCGAGGTTATGAGTCCCACTGAAGGAAGGAAGAACTATCTGCAAAAACCCCACTCAAGGGACCCTGCTCCAAATCGGTAAAGTCAACGCTGGTCAGCCCTGGGCAAGCTCTCAGTAGAAGCAGCTGAATAGAGGTGTGGGGTGGAGAAAAGAGAATTGGGATCTGTGTGAACCTACCAAATGTAGCGTGAACTTTCCCAGGTTGCTGTGGTGGTGGTGGTGGTGGTGGTGGTTGTGTGCTGTGGAGTTGGTTCTGACTCATAGCAATCCAGTATAGGGTTTCTGAGGCTGCAAATCTTTATAGAAGCAGAAAGCCTCATCTTTCTCCCATGGAACAACTGGTAGTTTTGAACTGCTAACTTTTAGGTTAACAGCTACTAGGTGGTGCAAACGCAAACTGCTTATTGGTGGAGAGAAAGCCGTTACAGGGTTTTTCTTCTTCTTTATTATTTTCTTTTTTTGGCAATTTTCTGATTTGTTTGTTTCCTTCTCTCTTGTGTGTGTATTTTCTCTTTTTACCTCAACTAACAGTAGACAGAAAATTTGGCCATACAGCCCAAGCAACAACTGTACAGTCTACAGCTCCAGCAATTGGGCAAGAGTCAATAGCAAGTGCTATACACCGGATTAATGACAATAAACAGCATCAGCTAAATCCACCCTGAACTGAAATGCATGAAGAGTGAACAGAGAACAGAGAATAGTGTAAAAGCCTAGCTACTGATCACACCCACCAGGAGGCAGTTGGTTAGCGCCTAAGAATACACTAACATAAAACCATCAACTTAATACAAGTGCAATAACATCACAATGTCTTGAAAGTAGACAATTTCTGTTCACACGAAGAAACAAGACAAAGCAGTTAAAAAAAAATGAATAAGAGGCAGAGCCAGATAATGTTTCAGAGAAAAAAAAAAGACATTGCAACTACCTAAAAAAAATTAGGAGAAAGATATTTGTTCTTGTTGTTAAGTGCCATCAAGTTAGTTCTGACTCACTGTGACCCTGTATAGGGTTTCTAAGTAGTGACTGGTGGGTTTGAATCCCTGACTTTGCAGTAGCAGTCCAGTGTTTATCCTATAGTGTCACACCAGAATTCTGAATCATATTTAGGTACCTACAAAGGTTTTAAAGGAAAGTCGGAAACAGGAAGAATTCAGAAAAACACTACAGGAAGAATCAAACAAAGTAGATAAAGGATTGGAGACAATATAAAACCTGCAAACAGAAATCCTAAAGATTAATCCAAAGATACCATAAATGGACAATGCATTGAAACGACAAAGGAGTAGATGTGAATCAATAGAAGCCAGAATTAGTGAGCTTGAAGATAAATCTCTCAAAATTTGTAAGTTAGAATAGCAATCAGAAGAAATAATGAAAAAATCTGAAAAATCTGTGGGACAGCATGAAGAAGAATACCTTACAGGTAATTAGAATTCCAGAATAGGAAGAGACAAAAGCATAGAAAAGATAGTTGAAGACTGGAGAGCTGCTGAGAGAAAATTCCCCTAACATCAAGAAAGATGACTAGATAGGCATTCAAGAAATTGAACGAGCCCCAAACAGGATAAACTTCAAAAGAAAATCACCAAGAAATATAATCAAACACTCCAAAATCAAAGACGAGGAAATGACCCTGAAAACAACTCAAGGAAAATGAAATGCTACCTACAAAAGAGAACCAATAAGATTAAACTCTGATTTCTTAGCAGAAACCATGCAGGTAAGAAGGCAATGAGGAGATATATACAAAACTCTGAAACAAAACAACTGCCAACCAAGAATCATAATCTCAGCAAAACTATCGCTCAAATATGATGGTGGATTTAGTACATTCCCAGATGAACAGAAATTAAAGGAATTTGTAAGAACCAAGCCACCTTTACAAAAAATGCAAAAGGAAGGAGTTCTTTGGACTAGTCTAACAGCAGCAGACGAAAGCCAGAGATTGACATACACAGCAACACCACCCAGAATTCCATTCAGATAAAGAAGTATCACAAGTAAAACAAAACTGCAAGATAGAAAAGAGGGAATTAGAGCTATCAATTTGCAATCAGGACAACTACAAAGCAAAAAAGAGGGAAAAGTATAGTTACAGAATTCCAAATGGTGAGGAAGGCAAGTGCATTTCAAGATAAAGCAGACTGCTTTAAAATGGGGGAAAAAATTCATAAATTACAGGGTAACTTCAAAGAAACTCAGCACACCTTCACATCAAATCAAGGAAAGGAAAAACCATGTAGATTTTATAAGCGTTAAAACAGTGAAGAAATTGAAAAGAAAATACACATAACACAAAATGAACTCAGCACAGCAAACATGTAGAACAAAGAAACCAGCAGAACCACACACAAAAAATACAAAATGACTGCAGTTAATTCATACCTTTCAAGTAACTACATTGAATGTCCATGGATTCAATGCATCTATCAAGAGACAGAGAGTAGCAGAATGGATAAGAAGACAGAATCTTTCAGTATGCTGTCTGCAAGAGACACACACCTTACACACAAAGACAGACATAGATTAAAAATTAATTAATGGATGGAAATAATATATCAAGCTAATGGCAATCAAGAATGAGCAGGAGTTGTTGTTATGTGTCGTGGAGTCGGTTCTGATTCATAGCGACCCTGTACAGGGTTTCCGAGGCTGGAAATCTTTACGGGAGCAGAAAGCCTCATCTTTCTCCCGCGGAACAGCTGCTAGTTTCCAACTGCTGTGGCAATAGTAATTTCTGAGAAAAACAACTTTTAAGGCAAAACCCATCCGAAGAGATAAAGAAGAACATTATCTCATGATCAAAGAGTCAATTGAACAAGAGAACATAACCATAATAAATATCTATGCTCCCAATGAAGGAACCTTATAATATACAAGTCAAACTGTAATAGAATTGAAAAAAGAAATAGATAATTCTGTGATAATGGTGTTATTATTAAGTGCCATTGAGTCGCTTCCGAGTGATAGTGACCCTGTATAGGGATTCCAAGGAGTGCCTGGTGAGTTTGAACCTCTGACCCTGTGGTTCAAACTGATCTTGAGGTCCAGTGCTTTATCCCCCATTGCCACACAATAATAGTAGTAGATTTTAATACACCACTTTTCAAAAAGTAATAACATGTAGGGTTTTTAATCCACATTGAGTTCATTTTTGTATATGGTATGTGATATGGGTCTTGTTTCATTTTCTGGGAATGCGTTTCCAGTTTGGCCAGCAACAGTTTTTTAAAAACTACCTCCTTCCCCGTTTAATGCATTTTGGTCCTTTGTCGAAAATCAACTAACCATAGGTGGATAGAGTTACTTCTGGATTCTCAATTCTATTTCAATGATTTATGTGTCTTTCGTTTAACCCGTACCAGGCTGGTTTGACAACTATGGCTCTGTAGTAGGTTTTAAGATGGAGAAATAAGAGGCCTCCTACGTTACTAACATTTTTAAATAATATTATTCTTCTCTGGGAAAGTGAGTGATTAGTTTTCCCATCTTTTTAAAAGAATGATGTTGGAACCTGGATTGGGTTTGCATTATGCCTATATAGATTGTTTAGGGGAGTGTTGACATTTTCACAATTTTAAGTCTCCCTATCCACAAGTGTGGAGTCCTGGTGTGGCGCTGTGGGTTAATGCGCCAGACTGCAAAGCCGTTTGAACTGCAAAGTCAGTGGTTCAAGCTCACCAGCTGCTCCTCAGAAACATACAGGATCACTGTGGGTCAGAGTTGATTCAACGGCACTTAATAATAATATCCACAAGTATGGTATATTTCTCCATTTCTGCAGATCTCTTTTAATTTCCTGTAGTAATGTTTTGTAGTTTTTGTGGAACAGAGTCAAACCAAAGAAATGTCCCAGATAGTCGTTCTTATAGATAATGAATGGATCCAAATTCTGATCAGTTACAAATTTAATTTTAGTTGTTTACATACATATTTCTTTGGTGAGCATCTGGATATATTAACTTTATCACAAATCATTTTAAACAAATGTCAAAAATCCTTTTTCATCAAATCCAAGTTTGTCCTAAATTACATGTCACTAACAAGTTTCACTTTAAGATAAACAAATATAAAAGCCATAATTTAAAAAAAAAAAAAAAAATAGAACAACTCTAAAGAAAGCCAACAAAGACACAGAGGAGCTTAATAACACAATCAATGAACTTGACCTTGTAGATTTATACAAAGCATTCAACCCAATAACATAATACATGTTCTTTTCCAGTACACATGGAACATTCTTCAGAATAGAACACATGTTAGGGAGTATGCCTCAATAAATTTTAAAACATCAGAATACTACAAACCATCTTTTCAGACCACAAAGCTATAAATTTAAAAATGAACAATTGGAAGATCAAGGAAACAAAATCAAATGCATGAAAACTGAATAACACCCTGCTTGAAAATACTTGGTAATAGGATAAATTAAAAAATGATATAAAAAACTTATTGAATAATAATGAGAACTAAAATACAAAATACCAAAACCTCTGGGACACAGCAGAAGCAGTGCTTAAGAGGACAATTAATAGCAAAAAATGAACACATCTAAAAAGAAGAAAGGACCAAAATCAACACATTAATGCATCTCCAGAATTAAAAAAAGACATGTAAAATAAGTATGCAGTCACCAGAAGAAAAGAAATAATAAATACTAGAGCATAAATAAATGAATTAGAAAACAGAAAAACAATTGAAAGAATCAACAAGACAAGAAGTTGGTTCTTTGAAAGGGTTGATAAAACTGTGAAACCATTGCCAAGCTAACAAAAGAAATGAGGGGGATTATGCGACTAGTATGTACAAGAAATGATATGGGTGCTGTCACAACAGAACCAATGGAGATATAAAGGATAATAGAATACTGTGAAGAATTGTACTCCAATAAATTTGAATATCTAGAAGAAATGGATAAATTTTTAGAAAAATGTAAGCTATATTGACACAGAGTGAAGTAGAAAACTTGAACAGAAGAGAAAGAAGATATTCATCAGGTCATTACAAAACTCCCAACAAAAAAAATTGCAGGCCAGGATGAATTTTACCAAATTTTACTTGTGAATTTTACCAAACACCACAGAAGAGCTGACGCCAATTTTGCCCAAACTATTCCAGGGTCGCTATGAGTTGGAGATGACTTGCAGCAGTATTCATAATAGCAAAAAGCTGGAGACAGCCTAAGTAGAAGTTTTACATATACATGATGGCATACTATGCAATGCTGAAGAATAACAATAAATCTATGAAACACCTCATAACATGGATGAATCTGAAGGACATTATGCTGAGTGAAATTAGTCAATCAAAAAAGGACAAATATTGTATGAGACCATTATTGTAAAAACTTGAGAAAGCTTTTCATACTAAAAGAAACATTCTTTGGTTACCAGGGGTAAGAGGGGTGAAGAGCAATTCACTGGCTAGATGGTGGTAGACAGGTTAGCTTGTGTGACAGGAAGGGCAATATACAGAAGGAGGAGTGCAGTATACAAGAAGATTGAGGGTGGCAGAAGAATGATGAAGATTTGTCAAGACATGGGGAGGAATGCATGGGCTAAAGTGAGTAGAGATAAATCATGATACATACACAACATTGGAACAACAGTCTTCTGTTCATAGATACATGGATTGAGAAAGGGAGGAAGAGTGGGATATATATGCATTTATATATCTCAAATATATAAGTTTGAAAGAGGATATTTGTATATGAGTATGTAGCTTTCCTGCAAACACAAGTATAAATGGGATAGAGTATTCAGCGGGCAGGGCCAAATGATGACAACTTCGTAGATATTATCTTAAGGCAATGAGTTGCTGGGCCTGGGGTTTCAGGACCATAGACTCAGGGGAAACCATGGTCAATTAGTATACCATAGTCCACAAAAACAATGTTCTACATCCAACTCATCAGTTGTATGTGGGACACTGAAAACTCAGGAGTGGTTGTTTAAGGTCTTTCCATTTGTCTTTCCATGTGTGAAAGAAAGAAGAGTGATAAGAATTGAAGAGACTTGGAATCAGTCCAGGGGACCAATGGAACATGAGAACACCAGTCTCCACAACTCTGAGATCAGAAGAACTAGATGATGCCTGACTATCTCTACCAACTGCTCTGAAAGTGATCACTTTAGAGAAGTAGGAAAAAATGTGGAACAAAACTCAAAATTATGCAGGAAATAAAAAAAAAAGACTTTATTGGCCACAGATTGGAGGAAGCTGAGACTATGACCCTCAATCACCTTTGAGGTCTGGAAAGAACTCATTCTTGTTGCCCAATTTTCAGCCTTGCAGTAGATAACAACACTAGTAAGGTCTGCTCACCATGGAATGGTCAATTGTTCAAAATCAAAAGGGCAACGTTTTCCTAAGGACAAAGTTGAGAAGGTATATGGAAAGGTGGGTGGATGGCGAATAGGAATCACAGGGAGGAAGTGATTGCAATCACTGAGATGAAACACAGTCTATGATTTGTTGATTGCAAAACTGATGATTCTGTTTGAAAATCTTCCCTCAATTTACAATAAAAGTTTTAAAAAAGTAACAACAAAAAAATGACAATTTTTGGCATCTTCGAGGGACGCAGATTCGTTTTCCATGTTCTTTGAGTTTTGGGAACAAAAACATGACTTTGAAGGGGCAGGATTAGGGCTTTAGAGTGGATAGGGTATGGGTTCTCAATGAAATCTTCCTAAGACAACCCTTGAAGAATGAGTAGGTGCACTGTTGTGTTGGAAAACAACCCTCATTGGTGCACCTTACCTGGTCTTTTCCTCACCAATGCTGTTTTCAGTTTTCGTTAAACTTCAAGATAATCCACCGCAATCATCCTGTGTCCTAAGAGAATTTGTCTGTAGACATCTACAGCCATGTTTAAACATGTTTTGTTTGGAATAGACCTGTGCATGTATGAACTGGAACACTAGTAGCATGTTTTTTGTTTGTTTGTTTTTTTAGTAGCATGTTTTTTGACTTAGCCATGTATTACAGTTATTTTCATCTATACTGGGAAATTTGGATGAAGTTTCTGCTTTTTTGGATGTCTGTGATCCAACTTCATTACAACATTATGAGTCTCATTCAGACTGAGAAATGTCATTGAAATCTCTCCCAGTTCAAAGGAGATGCATAGTAATGAGCTCTGAAATCTTGAGCTCAGATGGGAGAGAGCAGGATCTTGCAAGAGCTGGAACAGGCAGGAACAACTAGACTACTGTAGTCGCCTCCTCAATGGTTTCTCTTCTTTGATCATGCCCTTCCCCCACTTAAATTATTTAATAGCTCCCTGCTGCCTGTAGAATAGAGCCCAAATACTTTAGCCTGATGCCATGGATAACTCTTTGCCTGACTGTAGTCTCATAATCTCATACTCCTTACAGAACCCAGTTTTTCAGGCAAAATGGATTCCTCTCTGCCTGCCAGAACATACTTCGTACTTTCTGGCTTACAAATTCCTCATCTTAATGTTTCCTCAAGTGGCTAGGCTTCACACTACATATATAGGAGTTCCTCTCTTCTCTGCCTGTCCCAGTTGTACTGAATGAAGCTTTCCACCCTAGCACTAACCCTCAAGGGCATCACCTCAGATTGCTCCAAGTGGAAGTAATCTCTTCCTCTTTGGAATGCTGGAGTTCTGATTTTCTAGTAACAATGTTTGTGCATTCTGACTACCTTGTGCCTGGTTTGCTGGACTAAACTCTTCTGGAAGACATTAGCTGTATCTTTTATGCTTACCATCCTCAGCACAGAATACAGCATAGACTTTCCATAATGGTTTTCTGATTGAGAAAATCTGTAGAAAGAATAAAGTAAAAAACAAAACTGTATTCATTAATTGGTAATCTTTCCTCTTCCCACTCCTAAATACCAAATTAGGAAAAGGATATGCCAGCCAATTTTTGAAGTCTTTGTGTGACACCTGTAAGTTTGGAAGGGGGAACACTGAATGACAAATATGTGAGCTAGGGGCAATGGGAACACTTAGAGGGGAATAGTGGTGGGGGCAGAAGTTGAGCGGGATCCCATATACAATTCTGAATGAGCGGTAAGGTGGCAGGAATAGAGGATAAGGGTAGTTACGTTGCTTATTCTAGAGGTGCCTGGGTTTTGGTTTGTAACAGTTGAGTTTCTTGCTGTTGTAGCTCTTATGTGTGAGCTATGTTCTAAAGACTTGCGTGTGAGATAGGTCTGTGGACTGATGAATACAGTATTCCGCATAGTGTTGCCTTGCTGTTAAAACAACAGCCACCCTTCTCATTGCCATGTATTCATGGTGGGTGTAGTGTGAGTTTTTTGTCTTAAGTGGTTCACTGCTTCAGCTGAAAGGAGACAGCTTTAAGTGAACATACTGGATAAGCATTGGACTACAAGCCACAAGTTCAAACCCACTAACTTCTTGGAAACTGGGTCGCTATGAGTCGGAACCGACTAGACTGTAACAATAACAATACCTGCATATGTGTATGTGTGTGTTCACTGTTGCTTTAGCAAACCCTAAATGTGTTCTGTCTGACTAGTCTTGGGTGTGACTCACTGTCTGGTATTTATACCTAGTGCCTTAAGTGTCCTTATTACTTGACCATGACATTCCTTTTCTCAGTGTCCTCATTCCTAATGGCTAACTGTCTGTGGTAGTCACTTAGGTTATATCAGGACACCAACAGGAGTAGATTGAAACTCACATTGGCAATTTAAAAGGCATGTTAAGGGGGCTTTGCTTGCTTCTTCCCTGTTGATGGAGAGTTTGACTTACTGGATAAACATTAGAAACAGACCTTGAAAGAGACCCCAGGAAGTGCGTGCCCTTATCAGGATCATTTGGTAGTTATGAAAAGAGTACAAATAATCTGAGGGAATCTTAGAAAGGACTCAGCCTTTGCAGGCGTTGGTGACAGGTGTGTATAATGTTAGCTTGCTTCTTACTGATATTCTCATTAAACTTTTCCGAAGTTGAAAAGTTTGTCTAATAAGAATGCTCCTGGAGTGTGGGAATGAGAAACTCCATCAGGGGCACACTTACTATCAAAGGGATAAAACTTCATAAAGGGAGAGCATGGCTGCATGGTCATTCAGAGGCCATGCAGCCAGGAAATCATTTGAGAACAAATTAAAGGTTCAAAGGGCAGGAAGGAATTCTTTAAGTGACCTCATAGGTGCTTGAAAAATCAAAGGGAGAGCTGATGTGCTTTTATTTTGAGGGTTAGTGTAAAGAGCCACGGGAATAGAAGTGCACAGTAGGAAACTGGCATTGCTACTTTGTGTCCTTAATTCTGAGTCAGGGATGATCAGTTATCATTAAATAAACGCTTAGTATAGTTAGGAAATTTTATAAGCATACTCTGTAATACTTTCATTACTACCATAAATTAAGTGATAGTACTGGATTGCTAACTGCAAAGTTGGTGGTTCAAACCCACAGCTGCTCCTTGGAAACCCTATACAGGGTCACTATGAGTCAGAACTGACTCAACAGCACTTAACAACAACAACACCACCACCAACATTCCTACATTGAATCCTGGTATGGCACTGTAGAATAAGCACTAGATTGCTAACTGCAAGGTCAATGGTTCAAACCCACCTGCTTCTCCTCAAACCCTTTACGGGGTCACTATGAGTCAGAACTGACTCAATGGCATTTGACAACAGCAATAACATTCCTGTTTTATAGATGAAAACAACAACAAAAAAAAACCCAACAAAGCCTGAAAGAAGCAAAGTGACATTCACAAAGGAAAAGAACCAACTTGCCAATTTCAAATCCTATGCTTTTCCTATTACCTTGGAATTCTGATTCAACTAAAAGTTTATAGAAAAATTTCATTATTTTTTAATTCCATTTTTCCATAAAAGGCTTCCTCCATTTTTAAACAGCCATATTGTGTTCAATTATGGTAAAGTTCTGTCATTTGTAGTATTTATGTTCTATAAAGTCACCGTGAACACTGAATTAGTGATTGTTGAACCATTGCTCCTAGGGGAAATAATGTTATGTTCCTGCAAGTCTCTATTCACATTTTTGTCAACTGATCAGTATATAACCTTGCTTTCTGTTTTAAGGCACCTTTTTATTATATATTGTTAGTTCATTAGCACTGAACTCAAAGCAAGTAGTACTATAATGCATGCTTGAAACAAACTTATTTATACATGATCTTTTAGGAACACCACAACCTTCTTGCATTTGGAAACACTAGACAGCACTTCAGCATTATACTTAAAGGGCCATTTTTTAAACAGTTGCCTCGGGTACTAACTGAAAATTGGCGGTTCTAATCCACCAGCTCCTCCGCATGAGAATGCTAGAGCAGTCGGCTTCTGGAAAGATTGTTGTTGTTGTTATGTGCCGTGGAGTCAGTCCTGACTCATAGCGACCCTGTACAGGGTTTCTGAGGCTGTAAATCTTTACGGGAGCAGAAAGCCTCATCTTTCTCCTGCAGAAGAGCTGGTAGTTTCGAACTGCTAACTCTGAGGTTAGCAGCCCAATTTGTATCCACTACGCTACCAGAGCCCCTTATCCTTGGAAACTGACTCTGCCTATAGAGTCACTATGAGTTGGAATCAGCTTGATGCCAATGGATTTCAAGTGTCAGTCTTTTTTCCTTCAAAATAGTCCTTTTTGATACACATACCCCTTTTCTTTCAATTCCAGCTAGTCCCACCTTCTTCCAAACTGTTCTTTATATCTGGATTTCTGGCTGGCTTCTCTGCCTCTAGTCCTCTTATTTTAAAGGCAGTTCCTTTATCTGAAAATTTTAGTTTCCCTGTCTGTACAGTGAAAAAGCTGGATTGATTGATGTTTGGGGCCCTTTCCATCTCTGATAGCCTAGACTAGCAATCTTACAAAATTCCCACCTTCTAACATTACCACTTCCTTGTACTTCCCTTTCTCACTTGAATGGCTGCTGTGCTCCATGCTCCTAATAGTATTTTGCGCTAGTCTTTCATCCATATTGGAGTCTTCATCCTAAATCAATTTATAGTTGAAAGGAATGTTAGAGGCCTTTCAAGCTGACCAACATTAACCAATGCCTGCGTACCATTTATGACATCCTTGAATTTAGACCTAGCTGTGCTTTGTGCTTGGATCCTTCTAGTAATGGGAAACATTCTCTCATAAGGAAGCTCTTTGCATTGTCAAGTAGCTAGAGTTATGTACTTTCTACCACAAACCCACACCAATTAACCAGCCTTTATGATGCTCTTATCATTCAAAGCCCACTTTTTCTTGATTTGAGAGCGAACCCCTCAAGTCTGGCATCCCAAGTTCTCTGTAATATCTCTCCTACCTTTCTTTCTAGATTTAAATTCTAGCTACTTTCTGGCTTCATCTAACTGTGTGTGTTTTTTTAAAAGCTAACATTTATTGTGCACTTATGGAGTCAGAAACTGTTCTAAATTCTTCCACATATATTAGCTTTATTACCTCATGTTACCCACACAGAAACATGTAAATTTCTATTATTCTTCCTTTTACAGAGGGAGAAATGTGGCACTTAGACTTCAGTGATTTGCATAATCACATAGCTAGTGAATGGTGTATCTAAAGTTTAACCCAGAAATACTGGCTCTGGCCCATGCCTTTAATCACTGTCATACACTGTCACCACCAAATGTGACAACTCATTATTTCTCAGACATGCCCTGTACTTTGTTCATGATGGCTTCTTAACACCTTTGTAGTCTAGTTGTGCTGCTGTGGGATAAAACACTGAACCACAAGGTTTGTTTGAACCTCAAGATTGGTGGTTCAAACTCACCAGCTGCTCCTTGGAAAACTTATACAGGGTTGCTATGAGTCATACCAACTCCATGGCACTTAACAACAAAAACAGTAAGCCCTGTCTCACTGTTACATACACACACACACACATATATATATAATA
>NW_006408893.1:1094648-1096187 GCF_000296735.1 Chrysochloris asiatica | reverse complement strand
TTCCCTCTTGAAAGCTTGTAAGCCAGTCACTTCTTGCCTTTGTATCCCTCCCCCCATTTTGGGTAGCCAATGTCCAAGTTGCCCATCCCTTTCTACTCTTGTGTGTGGAAGGGGTGGGAATGATTCTTGCTGTAAGGATGTGTTCCCTCTTTTGAGCTACTGCATTTATAGGTGTAGGTCATGTTTATCGAATTGTATCAGATGACACTTTTTTCCCCTTTTCTTTCTTTTTAGGGTTGAGCTCTGTTTATCCAGTCATTGAAGTCCAGTCAAATGGGCATCATCTGCAAGCATACACATGTTTTTGAGCTACATTACGGACTATATGATTTCCTTCGACTGTATTTTTCATCTTATAAAGCTGTCTGTGGTCTTCTTCCCTCTACAAAATCCTTAGAACTTTCTGTACTTCTCTTGTAGTGCTTATCATGTTCTTTCTAATGAGGCTTTTGTACATGCTTTATATCCTTTACAGGATATGTTAGCCCCTTGAGAGAAGAGCCCATTGACATAAACCACTAAATTAGGCTTCTCATCCCAAATGTGTTCTATAGAGCTTTTAACAAGTAGAATTAGGCTTTAGGATTTTTATAAGATTTGAGATTGTTTTTTTCTATTTTAAGTTTGTATTAATACCTTCTTTCTGAAACTATTTTCTTTCCTAGACTCTGAGTTCCATTTCTGTCCTTGCTCTGTGGCTTGTACATTTGTTTCCAGGTACCATCAGTGACAGGGTCAGAAAACAAAGAGTTCAAGTGTTGCCATTTGTCTTAGACTGAGTTCTCTAGAGAAACAAAACCAGTGAAAAGTTTATATCAAGACAATGGCTCGCACAGTTGTAGAGGTGAGCAAGTCCCAAGTTCAGATGTCAAGCTAGAGGCTTGTGACTCATATAGCTGCAGGGCTGATGAACCAAGAGTATCAAGTCAGATTGTAGGCAGGCAGGTGGGGCAGATAAAGTGGCAGTCTGTTGGTGACTCCCAGTATTGGCAGGCAATAGAACAGGCCACTGGCTCAAGTCCAACGAACTGGAGGTTGCATGATGAACCAGGTGTGGGATGCAGATCCAGCAGAAAGCAGCCAGATTTGCCCTAGTGCCCAATATACTGGAAGCAGGTCAGACCCTTGAGGAAACTTCCTTTCAATTGATTGGTTATTCATAGTATGTCTCATCATAGAGCTACTTATATTATATTAGATCTCATCACGTGGGATAACATCTCAATTGCTAAACCACTGACATCTCAACTGCCAAATCACTGAGAATCCTGGCCCAGTCAAGTTGCTATAAAACCTGGTGTGGCGCTGTGGGCTAATGTGTCAGACTGCAAAGTCATTTGAACTGCAAGGTCAATGGTTCAAGCTCACCAGTTGCTCCTTGGAAACGCTATACAGGGTCACTATTTGCATCTATCTAATGGCTAGTGATCGTGAACATTTCTTCATATGTTTGTTGGCTGTCCAGATGTCCTCCTTGGTTAGTGTCTGTTCATGTCCTGTGCCCATCATTTTTTTGTGTGTGTTTTATTGTGAATTATA
>NW_006408893.1:1093077-1094153 GCF_000296735.1 Chrysochloris asiatica | reverse complement strand
GGGGTGGGAATGATTCTTGCTGTAAGGATGTGTTCCCTCTTTTGAGCTACTGCATTCATTGTTGTTGTTGTTAAGTGCCATCATTCATAGGTGTAGGTTAAGTTCATCAAATTGTATCAGATTACTCTTTTTTTCCCCTCTTCTTTCTTCTTCTGGTTGAGCTCTGATCATCCAGTCATTGAAGCCAGGTCAAGTGTGTATTATCTGAAAGTGTGGGTGTTCTTGTGCATATGCCCTCTCTTTTTATCAGCTGAATGCTTCACTTTCCACATTGCAGGGCTTAGCTCGCCACTTCATTGCTGTTTTTCCCTCACTTCTCCTTATTGGTGACGAGCATAGTCACCAATCAGAGCGTGTATTCCCATTGAGTCTTAGTCTTGGAAGGGGTTTTGCACTGAGGGGACCCTACCACTTGCATTGATGTTTCCTGGGCAAGAAACTTGTTTGTTCTTGTAGTAACAGTCGGTCTGCCTATATTGTTTTATATTTTTCCTGTAGGTCTTTCTTTCAAGAAGTATCTTCTATTTTTCTAGCCGTTCCAGGCTGGTCTGCTTGTCCTTTCAAGTGGAAATTTCCCATCTCTGGAGATCTGGATGTGGTTCAGGCTTCTACCTATATAGTCTTATGTATGTATTGCAGAGGCTCCGCAGGAAGCCTCCTTCACTGGGCGTGTTGTAGCCCCATTTTAGGTATTCCAATCAGTTGAGGCAGAAGACGGACTTACAAGCTTTCTATGGTGTTTGACTATTCCTTTCTCTCCCCCTCAGTGTCTATTTTATATTATAATGCAAGGAATACCAAAATTCAAAAGACAGCTAATCATCTTAACATTATTCTCCCCCTTTCCCCATTCCAACCATGTCTCGATCTCTGTATCCCAGAGCCCTGTAGTTCCAAGGTTGTGTATACATCATTCTTTACCTTGTCCCACTTAGCCCATTCAAACATGCCTAATTGTTCTCCCATCTGCTTTGTTCTTCCATTGCCCTCTCCCTTCTTGTATATTGCCCCCCTCCCCAGCCCCCAAACTTTCCTGTGTCTAATCCCTGCCCTGTGCTCCACCTTCCTTTCCCTCC
>NW_006408893.1:1090138-1092862 GCF_000296735.1 Chrysochloris asiatica | reverse complement strand
AATAGTGCTGCTATGAACATTGGTGTGCATATATCTACTCGTGTTATGGCTCATATTTCTTGTGGGTAAATACCAAGTAGAGGAATTGCTGGATCATAAAGTATTTCTATTTTCAACCTTCTGAGGAAGCGCCATATTGCTTTCTAGACAGTTTGGACCATTTTGCAGTCCTACCAGCAATGCAGGAGTGTCCTAGTCTCTCCACATCCCCACCAGCATTTACTGTCCTCTACATTTTTGATCTTTGCTGTTATTGTTGGTAACACTATAATCTTTTTTTTAATGTTTTATTGTGAATTATATGATAGTTTACATGAGAGAACTTTAGTTTTACATTCATTCCATCGTATATCATCTCATTGCCATGGTTCCAATCTCCTCCATGCATCATCAACCAACCAAAGGGTATATCCTAGAAACCTGCCCCCTATACTTACCCCCTCCCCCAGTTTTCTTCCCATAGCCCCTTTCCCTCTCTGGATCCAAAGTCCCCAGCCACTTCATTACTCCACTCGTCTCTGTCTCCATCTCAGCCATCTGTGTTTCTCTGGGTAGGGTACACTATAGGCTTTTAACTGAAAGGTCAGAATTTTGAATCCATCAGATGCTCTGCAAGATAAAGAAGAGGCTTCCTGCTCCTGTAAAGATTTACAGCCTTGGAAACCCTATACAGGGTCGCTATGAGTGGAAACTGTCTCAATGACACACAACCACCACCACCACATAACTGTTTTTGCTTCTGCTTCTTCCTCCGTCTTTTGTTCTTCTACCCTCCTTCTCTTCTCTTCCTATTATTGGTTCTCTTAGTCAACTTCCATTTCTTTACCCATTTCCTCCTTTCTTTTTATAGTGATTGTGTTTTCCATTTGTATTGAGTGAGATATGCTCATTTATCATATTAGACAAGAATATGATTTACTACATAACCAGGGGCTAATTCAACGGGTAACATGTTCTCTACAGGATCAGGATGCTAATCCCCTGTGTGTACCAATTTAACTACATTACAAAAGTCAGAAACTTTTAAGTAATTCCAGTTGCAGTGTTTGAATTCACTAAGTATTAACTATATGTCACTAGTAGGTACTTAAAAAAATTGTTTATTGGTCAGCTATAAGTACAAGACATCTACCTAAGGGTCTCTTACGTGGTTTCACAAAGTATATAATGTAATCTTGATTTTTCTCACTAGCCCCAGATATTTTTGTTAACACTCCTTCCGCTCTAGCTCAGTAACACCTTTCACAGGGTCTCATTTTCTCCCCTCACAGATTCTTTAAGGGAATCATAGACTGGTTGTGATTATTACTGAACCATATGGGAACCAAGCATCTTTTTTTTTTTCCTACTCTTGAGTAATGGTTGTAACTTCTTAAATGAATTCAAAACAAACCCAAGACTAATTTAAAAATAATTTTATTTTTGTTGTCTTTGTTTTTGTATCTTTGCTGAGGTGGAGAATACCAGAAAGATGTTTACTTGTGTTTTATTGACCATACAATGACATTGGACTGTGTGGATCATAACAAACTATGAATAACTTTGTGAGGAGTGGGAATTCCAGAGCACTTAACTATGTTCATGTGGAACCTGTGTATAGACCAAGAGGCAGTCATTTGACTAGAACAAGGGGCTACTGACTGGTTTAAAATCAGAAAAGGTAGCCATCAGGGATGCATCATGTTACCATACTTATTCAATCTGTATGTTGGTCATATAATCTGAAAAGCTGAACTATATGAAGAAGAAAGTGGCATCAGAATTGCAGGAAGGCTCATTAACAACTTGTAATATGTAGATGAAACAACTTGCTTCCTGAAATTGAAGAGCAATTGAAGCACTTACATGTGAAGATCAAAGACTATAGCCCTTTCAGTGTAAAGAAAAAAATTCCCAGAACTCAACCAATAAACAACATCATGGTAATTGAAGAAAAAGTTGTCAAGGAAACAACAGTCATTGATTTATTAATCAATGACATATTACATTGGGCAAATCTGCTGCAAAAGACCTCTTTAAAGTATTAAAGGGCAAAGCTGTCATGTTGAGAACTAATGTACATCTGACTCAAGACATGATATTTTCAGTAGCCTCATATGCATGCAAAAGCTGGATAATGAATAATGAAGACTGGAGAAGAATTGATGCACTTGAATTATGGTTTTGGAAAAAAATATTGAATATGGCAGGACTATCAGAAGAATGAACAAAACTATATTGGAAGAGGTGCAGCTAGAATATTCTTTAGAAGCAAGGAAGGTGAAACTTGGATTCACATATTTTAAATTGCTGAAGAAGGACATCATGCTTGATAAGTGAAAAATAGGAAAAAACCATTAAAGAAATGGATTGAAAAAGTAGCTTCAATAGTGTACTCAAACATGGCAACAATTGTGAGGATGGTGCAGAACCAGACAGTTTTTGTTCTGTTGTACATGGGGTCACTATGAGTCAGAACCAACTCAGTGGCACCTAACAACACAAAAACAGGCATGTAACTGCATCTCTTTGTAGTTTTATGGTCTTCTAGTGACTAGTGCATTAGGCAAATTTGCTGCACAAGACCTTTTTTAAAGTGTTGAAGAGCAAAGATGTCAGCTTGAGGACTAAGGTGAGCCTGACCTAAGCCATGGTATTTTCAATAACCTCATATGCATGCGAAAGCTGCACAGTGAATAAGGAAGACCATAGAAGAATTGATGCTTTTGAGTTATGTTGTTGGAG
>NW_006408893.1:1078492-1089138 GCF_000296735.1 Chrysochloris asiatica | reverse complement strand
ATTTGCCCAGTGCAATACGTCGTCTGATCTCTTGACTGCTACTTCCGCGAATGTTGATAGTTGATCCAAGAAGAATGAAGTCCTTGACAACCTCAATCTCTTCTCCATTGAGAAGAATGCTGTTTATTGGTCCAGTGGTATACCCAACCAAAGGGTATACCCCACAAGCCTGCCCCTGGGCTATCAGCATACAGTCCCTCTCCCTCCCTGAGTCCAGAGTCCCCATCTGCTCTGTCTCTCCACGTCATCCTCTCTGCCTCCATCCCTGGGGTCACTGCTTCTCTCTTCTCCCTTGATGGTCCCAGAGTCCTCTGCTCCTGGACTGCAGAGTTAACCACTCCCCTCCTTTTGTTACAAAATGTCTACCTTTATATTTACAATCCTCACAGTCAGACCTGATAGCAATTATTCAGCATTGTACCACAATAGTCTTATCCCCATCTCCTTTCATCAGCCCTGTCCCAACAGATTGGAAACCACTCAGTGGAGATTCTACCTTCCTTCGCCCCCATTGGAACTAGGCTCCCTCTTGAAAGCTTGTAAGCCAGTCACTTCTTGCCTTTGTAGCCCTCATCCCATTTTGGTAGCCAATGTCTAAGTTGCCCATCCCTGTCAACCCTGTGTACCGAGGGGTGGAAATGAGCTTCATTGTAAAGATTTGTTCCCTCTTTTGAGCGATTACATCTATAAGTATAGGTCAAGTTCATCAAATTGTAACAAATTACTCTTGTTCCTCTTCTTTCTTCTTCTAGTCGAATTCTGATCATCCAGCTATCAAAGCCAGGTCAAGTGGGTACTATCTGCAAGTATGGGTGTTCTTGTGCATCTCCCCTCACTTCATTATCAGCTGGATGCTACAGTTTCCACTCTAGTCATCTGTGGCCATGTCCCTGGGCCCAGGAGTCCTCAGGTCTTGCCATACTGCTGGCCAACCAGGTCTCAACCCAGGTTGACAGGAGTCTATTGAATGTGGTCGGACTTAGCTCACAACTTTATTGCTCTTTTCCCCCCTCTTCCCCTTATTGGTTGACCAATGTGGTCACCAGCCAGACCACATTCCTGCTCGTGTATTCCCCTTGAATTTCTTTTGCACATTGAGTTCCAGTTTTGCCAGCACCATTTGTTGAAGAGAGCGTCTCTTTCCCACATAATATATTTTGGCCCATCGTCAAAGATCAGTTGACTCTATGTGGATGTATTTACTTCTGGGTTCTCCATTCAGTTTCATTGATCTGTATATCTTTCGTTGTACCAGTACCAGGCTGTTTTGACCACTGTGGCCATATAGTAAATTTTGAAATCAGGGAGTGAGAAGCCTCCAGCTTTGTTCTTCTTCTTAAGCAGTGCATTGCTATTCCAAGGTTTCTTTCCCTTCCATATAAAGTTTGTGATTATATTTTTGAATGACACCATTGTGTTTTATTTTTAAAATGCCAATTTACATTTTTGTTATTTAAAATAGGATAATGATAGTAAAATATATACAATAAAATCTTTATCGTATTAGCCATTTAAAAAAATCTTTCTTTAAAAAAATTTCATTCTTTTAAAAAACTTTTTATTGTGAATTGAGTGAACGTTTACAGAGCAGATCATCAGCTTTACATTGTATTTTATTGTGAATTGAGTGACTTTTGCAGAGCAGATCATCAGATTTACTTTCACCAAATAAACGAATTTTACTTCATGACTTGGTTGCAATCCCCGCCATGTCCCAGCTATTTACATCAACTATTACATTGCTCCCTGTGTCCTCTGCTAACCTCTCTCATTGTATACTTGCCTGCTCTGTCACCCATGTAAATGTGTCTACTTTGTAGTCCATGAATAATTTTCCCTCCCCCAACCAGAAAACATCATAGATTGTTTCTTTCATCAAGAAAACCTTTTTTTTTTTTTTTTTTTTTAACTTTTTACAACAATGGCCTCATAAAATATTTGTCTTTTTGTGATTGACTAATTGTAGTCAGCATAATGCCCTCCAGGTTTAACCATGTTGTGAGGTGTTTCGCACATTCATCATTATTCTTCATCGATCTGTAGTATTTCATTGTGCGTGTGTATGTATCAGAGTTTATTTAACCATTTGTCTGTTGATGGGCATTTAGGGTCTCTCCATCTTTTTGATATATCTATTGTAGATAACATATTGAAGGATCCTATTTTCTTATCCATTCTGCTCTTTATATCTCTTGACTGGTACATTTAATCCATTTTATTCAGTATAATCATCAATAGGTATGAATTGATTGTTGTCATTTTTCTCTGTATTTTTTATGTCATGCTGCTGGATTCTTTGTTCTACATAATTTTATATGCTGAGTTCATTTTGTTTGTGGGTTTTCTTTTCATTTTAATTTCTGTTGTTTTATTGTTTATTAAATCTTTCTGATTGTCTTCATTTTTCATTTTGATGTGCAGGTATATTAGTTTTCTTTGAGGTTACCCCATAATTTAGTGTTTTTTTTTTTTTTTTTTCCTGCTTAACAGTGTGTTTATCTTGATACCTACTTGACCTCCTTACCATTTGGAAATTCTGTATTTACACTATTCCCTTTTTTTGCTTGTATTTGACTTCATTATACATTGTTATCTTAGGTTCCCTATTTTCAGTCTTGCAGGTTTGTTTTACTTTAAATACTTCTATATCTGGATGACCGCTGGGTGGTGTCGTCATGAATGGTAACCTCAGGAAGTTGTCTGCTATTGTTGGTTCTCAGTCTAGAGAAAACCCCTTAACATTTTTTGCAAAGTTGATCTGATTGTTATAAATTCCTTTAATTTCTGTTTATTAGGAAATGTCCTAATTTCACCATTGTATTTGAAAGACAGCTTTGTTGATGATATGATTCTTGGTTGGCAATTTTTTTCTTTCAGAGTTTTATATGCATCATTCTTTTGCCTTCTTGCCTGCATGGTTTCTGCTGAGAAATCTGAGCTTATTCTTATTGGATCTTCCTTTCAGGTAACTTTTTGTTTTCCCTGAGCGAGCTACTCTCAGGATTCTGTCCTTGTCTTTGACTTTGGAAAGTTTGGTTATGGTTTATCTTGGTGATTTTCTTTTGGGATCTATCCTGTTTACAGTTCGTTCAGTTTCTTGTATGCTTATCTGCTTGTCTTACGTGATGTTAGGGAAGTTTTCTTTCAACAACTCTGACAATGTTCCTTTACTTGTCTCTTCCTGTTCTGGAATTCTGATCACTCGTAATTTGTTCCTTTTCATGGTGTCCCATATAACTCTTAGGCTTTCTTTGGATTTTTTCTTTCTTTTTTTTTTCTTTTCTGATTGTTCTTCTAGCATACTAGTATTGAGAGATTTATCTTCAGGCTTGCTAATTGGGGCTTCCATTGCTTTGCATTGTCATTTCACTGTATTGCCTATTTCTGAGATGTTAATATTAATTTTCTGTATTTCTAATTGCAGGTTTTGTATTGTTTCAAAATTTGGATTTATTTAGTCTGTTTGTTCTTACAGTGTTTCCCTCAATTCTTTTGAAGCTCTTATTGTGTCCTTCTTGCTTTCCTGGATCTTTCTATCTATCTTCTAAAGGTTCCTAATTAACATTCTTTGTTTTCTTTACAATTTTTTATTGTAAATTGAGTGAAAGTTTACAGACAAGATCACCAGCTCTATATTCAATAGACCATACATCTTTTTTCATCTCAATGATTACAATCCCCTCTCAGCAACAATAATTATCCTACTTCCTCTCTGTGGCTCCTCATTTACATCTTATATTTTACAAATGAACAACAATATTTTATGTACACATAAAAAATAAAAAATACACATTCATTTAAATGTCGAAAGGGCATATTTTGCAAGATCCTGTCCACAGGTACACAGCCTTCTCAGTTCACCAACCTAGAACCCGCAGCTGCTCTGTCTCCCCATGCTAACCTCTGCCATTGCCGCATTTCTAGGTAGGGACCTCAAACTTCACTTATGTTCTTCAATCTTGATGGTCCTGGTATGGTCTGGTCCCGAAATGAAAATGAATTACTACCCCCTTTTAGTTACACATCTTCTACAATTACCGTTGTGACAAATACAATCCTGCAAACAATTATTCACAATTGAATCAGACATATCCTATCATGCTCATGCCCCTTCCTCTTTTACCAGATCCCTCTGGAAAAGAGGAACACTATTCCGTGGGAATTCTACCTTGTGCCCCTCATTCTGAAACTCAACACATTCATGAAAACTTGTAAACCATCCACTTCATGCCTTTATAGTGCCCCCATTTTTATTTTAGCTTCGTATTGTGAATTGAATGAAGGTTTGCAGACAAAATCATCAGCTTTTTACATTCAACAAATTATACACTTTGTTTCATCTCAGTGATTATAATCCCCTCCCAGGAACAAGAATTATCCTATTTCCTCCCTGTGGCTCCTCATTTACATTTTATATTTCACAAATGAACAAAGCAAAAATATTTTATGTACATATAACAAAAAAAAGTATTCGTTTAAATGTCAAAGGGCACATTCTGCAAGCGAGCCTCATACCCACAAGGCACACAGCTTTACTCAGCCATGAACCTAGAGCCCACAGCTACTCTGTGTCTCCATGGCACTGCCTGTGCCACTGTCTCTGCTGTTGCCACTTTTCTAGGTAGGGATCTCATGTTTTACTCATGTTCTTCCTTCTTGATGGTCTGTTATTGAATGGAAAGATTACTCCCTCCTTTTAGTTACACAGCTTGTACAGTACATTTGTGACAATCACAATTCATCTTGCTAACAGTTGAACTTGCTAACCCACAATTGAATCATAAAATCCTATCACCATCATCACCTATCCCCTTTCACCAGATCCATCTGGAAAAGAGGAAAGCTGTTCAGTGGGGATTCTGCTTTATCCTCTTTATTTTGAAACTAAGCAAACTCATGAAGGCTTGTAAGCCAACCACTTTGTAGTCCCCATGTATATGATAGTCAGTGTCTAAAGTGTGCACCGCTATTAACCTAGTTCTGGTATAGCACTGTAAGTTAATGGGCAGGACTGCAAAGTCGTTTTGAACTGCAAGGTCCATGGTTCAAGCTCACCAGCCAGTCCTTAGAAACCCTATACAAGGTCGCTGTGGGTTGGAACTGACTTGATGACACTTAACAACAACATTAACCCAGCGAAGTCCTGATGTGGTGCTATAGGGTCAGCACTGGACTGCAAACCACAAGGTCGGCAGTTCAACCCACCAGCTGCTCTTGGAAACTGTACACAGGGTCACGGTAAGTCAGAACTGACTTGACAACACTTAACAACAACAGAATCCTTCCATTCTGGTTTATATTTTAAGCAAAGCAAAAGTCTAGTTCATCAAATTGTAGCAATTTGCATTTGCTCACAGTTATCATACATTTTTATATTCTTCTGGTGAGCTCTGCTCAGCTAGCCAGTCAAGCTAGGTCAAATGAGTTTGGGAGTTCATGCACACTTCCTGTACTTCAGATGAGCTAGCTGTCTCACTCTCAGCCCTAGGCCCCAGAGGCTGGATCAGTGCCCATGGGCTCAGGAGTTCACACATTCTAAATTCCAGACCACCCAGCTCTTCCTCTTCTTTTACTCATCTCAAGGTCAACAGATGTCAGTGGAACATGTTCAAACTCATCCATGTCTTCATCACTGCATTTTCCCCATTTCCACTCACAAATAGACCCAGGTGGTCACCAGAGATCATACTAGGCTGCTCAGGGGTTCCCTTTAAGTTTCAGTTCTAAAAGGGAGTCTCTCCTGATGATCTGATTTTTCTTGCCTTGATGCCTCCAAAGCAAACAGCTTGCTTGAAACTAAAGCAACCAGTCTGCTTTTTTTCTGCAGGTCTTTCTTTCAATAAGAATCGTCTTTTCTCCCAGAAGTTCTGGATTGGTCTGTAGGTCTTTTCAAGTGGGAATGTCCCAACTCAGAAGGTTCTTCGTGAGGCTCAGGATTCCACCTAAGGCCCTGTACTCTGCAAAGGTTTGACAAGAAGCCTAGTTCCCTGGGAAAATTCTAACTCCCCTTTTAGCAAATCCAATCAGTTACAGGCTGAAGACAGACTTACAAGCTTTCTGTCATCATAATTCCAATAATCATTTTTATCATACATACATGTCTATTTTACAATAGTAGGCAGGGGAAACCAATATCCACAAGACAGTCAAACACATAAAACTAGTTTTGCTACTTTTACCAAATCAGCCTATGTCTTGATACATGCATTAAGACTCACAGAACATGTGTTCTAAGGATGTGTTTAAATCACCATTTACCTTTTTCCCTTTTAGCCTTTGCATATCTCCCTGTCTTCCCATGTCTTTATGGTTCCTCTTCCACCCTCCATATTATGTATTGCCTTACCCCTTCTTTTATATTGCCCTTCCCCTTACTTGAGCTAACATGTGTCTATCCTCTAGCCTGTGAATTACTGTCCTGTCCCTCCCATGCTTGGTAACCATCAAAGAATGTTTCTTTTTGTGTGGAAACCTTTTCTTAAGCTTTTATAATAATGGAGTCAAACAATATTTGTTCTTTTATAATTGACTAATTTCACTTAGCATAATGTCCTCCAGGTTCATCCATGTTATGAGGTGTTTTGCAGATTCATTGTTATTCTTTAGGGGTGCATAGTATTCATTGTGCATATGTACCAAAGTTTGTTTATCCATTCTTCTATTGATGGGCACATAGGCTCTCTCCATCTTTTTGCTATTGTGGGTAGTGCTGTGATGAACATTGGTGGCCATATATCTATTCGTGTCCTGGATTGTGTTTCTTTAGGATATATCAAGTAGAGGGATTGCTGGGTCATAAGGTACCCAAGCCATGGTATTTTCAATAACCTCATATGCGTGTGAAAGTTGGGCAGTGAATAAGGAAGACTGTAGAAGAATTGATGCATTTGAGTTATGGTGTTGGAGGAGAATATTGAAAGTGCCATGGACTGCCAAAAGAACAAATAGAGCTGTGTTGGAAGAAGTACAGCTCCTTGGAAGTCAGGATGGCCAAACTTCATGTCTCATACTTAGGACGTATTGTCATGAGGGACCAGTCACTGGAGAAGAATATCATGTTTGGTAAGATGGAGGGTCGGAGAAAAAGAGGAAGACCCCCAGTGATATAGGTTGGCACAGTGGCAGCATCAGTGGGCTCAAATGTAGCAACAATTGTAAGGTTGGTACAGGACCGGGCAGTGGTTCATTCTGTTGTGCATAGGGTCACTTTGAGTCAGTCCCGACTCGATGGCAACTAACAACAACAGCAAGGTATTTCCACTTCCAAATTTCTGAGGATGTGCCATACCATTTTCAAGAGTAGTTGGACCATTTCAGTCCCACCAACAATGTAGAAGGTTCCTAGTGTCTCCACACCTTCGCAAGCATTTGGTGTTTCATGGCTTTTTGAATTGTGCTGTTTATACTGGTGTAAGATGACATATCACTGTTGTTTTGATTTGCATCTCTAATGGCTAATGATTATGAACATTAATTCATATGTTTGCTGGCTGCTTGAATGTCTTCCTTGGGGAAGTGTCTGTACATGTCTTGTGCCCATTTTTTAATTGGGTTGTTTGTAGAGATTTTGCAGTTCTCTATACATTTTAGATGTTGTTCCTTTAATATGTCACTGCAAAAAAAAAAGTTTCCCAAGGGGGGAAATAATGTCAAGATGTTTGGCTGTCTTTTGAATCTTGGTTTCCCTGGCATACCATTATAAAATAGACACTGGAGTGGGAGAGAAAGAAATAGTTAGAAATATCACCATGGAAAGCTTATAAGTCCGTCTTCTGCCTATAACTGATTGGAATACCTAAAATGGGACTATAATGTGCCCAGTGAAGGAGGCTTCCCGCGGAGCCTCTGCATTACATAAGACTATAGGTGGAATCCTGAACAGCATCCAGAATCTTCAGAGGTGGGATATATCCACTTGAAAGGATGGGCACACCAGTGTGGAGCAGCTAGAAGACCAGAAGATACTCCTTAAAGAAAGACTATGACAGGAAAAATACAAAACAGTATAGGCAGACTGACTGATTACTACAAGAACAAGTAAGTTGCTCTCCCAGGAGACATCAAGGCAAGTGGTCGGGTCCCCTCAGAGTAAACCCCCTTCCAAGACTAAATAGGAATACACGCTCTGATTGATGACCACGTTCCCTCAGAGTAAACCCCCTTCCAAGACTCAGACTCAATAGGAATATACGCTCTGATTGATGACCACATTCGTCACCAATTGTAAGGGGAAGTGAGGGAAAAACAGCAATAAAGTTGCAAGCTAAGCTCTACAACGTTCAATACACTCCTGTGAACCCTGGTGGAGACCCTGGTTGGCCAGCAGTGTGGCAAGACCTGGGGACTCTTTGGCACAGAGTCAGTGACATAGCCACAGAGGACTGGAGTAGAGAGTGAAGTGTTCAGCTGATAAGAAGAGAGGGCATATGCACAAGAACACCCACACTTGCAGATAATACACACCTGACCTGGCTTCAATGACTGGATGATCAGAGCTCAACTAGAAGAAGAAAGAAGAGGAAAAAAAGAGTAATCTGATACAATTTGATGAACTTGACCTACAACTATGGATGCAGTAGCTCAAAAAAAGGGAACAAGTCTTTACAGCAAGGGTCATTCTCACCCCCTCCATGCATGGAGAGAACAGGAATGGGCAACTTGGACATTGGCTACCGAAAGTGTGGGGGCTACAAAGGCAAGAAGTGACTGGCTTACAAATTTTCAAGAGGGAGCCTAGATCCAGAGGGCATGGAGGAAGGTAGAATCTCCACTGAGTAGTATACAGTCTGTCTGGGCGGTGCTGATGAAATGAAATGCGGATAGGTCTCTTGTGATAACAGTAGTGAGTAATTGTTTTCAGGACTGATTGTGAGGGTTGGAAATGTAAAGACGTTTTGTAGCAAGGAGGGGAGTGACTGACTTTGCAGTCTAGGAGCAGAGGTCCCTGGGACCATCAAGGGAGAAGAGCGGAGAGTGGGACCCTACCCAGAGAAGCAGTGACGCCAGAGATGGAGGCAGAGATGATGATGTGGAGAGATGGAGCAGCTGGGGACTAACCCTAACCCAGAGAGGGAGAGGGGCTGTGTGCTGATGACCAGGGGGTGGGGGTGAGGGTGGGGGTGGAGGCAGGCTTGCTTGCCTTGGGTTGGTTGATGATGCATGAAGGTGATTGTAACCATGGCAACGAAAAGATAGGATAAATGTAAAGCTGATGTTCTCCCATGCAAACTATCACATAATTCACAACAAAACATTAAAAAAAAATTTTTTTTCCCTGTCTATGGTCTCCATTTGTACTCTTTTGGTGAAATCTTTTGGTGCACATAAGTTCCACATTCTTAGGAAGTCCCAATCATTTATTTTGTCTTCTGTTTTTTTTTTTTTTTTTTTTTTTTGCAATGTTTGATACTGTATGTTTTCCATGTATGAGCACTCCTAAGTTTGTGTCTGTTTTTTTTATCGATGATCTTTATAGTTTAAGGTGTTACATTTAGGTCTTTAATCCATGTTGAGTTTGTTTTTCTATATGGTGTGAGAAATGGGTTGTGTTTCATTTTTTTCAAATTGATTTCCAGTGCTTGTAGCATCATTTAGTGTTTTTTAGCCCTTTGTTGAGTGTATGTAGATGGATTTACTGCTTTGACCACTGTGGCTATGTAGTAAATTTTGATGTCAGGAAGTGAGAGGCCTCCAACATTGTTCTTTGTCTTAAGCACTGTTTTGCTTATCAGAGATCTCTTTCCTTTCCTTACAAGGTTCATGATCATTTTTTCCATCACTTAAAAGTATGTTGTTGGAATCTGGATTTGGATTGTATTATATCTGTTCATTGCTTTAACAGTACTGACATTTTAAGAATGTTAAGTCTCCTTATCTATGAACATGGCGGTTTTCATTTTAGATGAATATCTCTGATTCCCTGACTTCAGTCTTGTAGTTTTGTTTTACTCTGGATACTTCTATATCTCGATTGAATTCTGGGTGGTGCTGTTGTGCATGTCAGTCTATGGTTGTTGTCTGCTTTTATTGGATCTCAGTCCAAAGGACGGCCATTAGTATTTTTTGTAAAGTTGACTTGGTTTTTAGGAATTCCTTTAATTTCTGTTTATCTGGAAATGTTCTAATTCCACTATCATATATATATTTTTGATATATTTTTTTAATGTTTTATTGTGAATGGTATGGTAGTTTACATGAGAGAACTTTAGTTATACATTCATTCCATCGTATATCACCTCATTGCCATGGTTCCAATCCCCTCCATGCATCATCAACAAACCAAAGGGTATATCCTAGAAATCCGCCCCCTACACTTCCCCTTCCCCACCGCCCTGTTTTCGGCCCACAGTCCCTTTCCCTCTCTGGATCCAAAGTCCCCAGCTGCTTCATAACTCCATGTCATCGTCTCTGTCTCCATCTCAGGCATCTCTGTTTCTCTGGGTAGGGTCCTGCTCTCGGCTCTTCTCCGTGGATAGTCCCAGAGACCTCCACTCCTAGCCTGTAGAATTAATCACTCCCTTCCTCGTTCCAAAACAACCTTTGCATTTCCAACCCTCATAATCCGTCCTGATAAGCATTATTCACTATGGCATCACGAGTTACCCATCTGTATTTCCTTTCATCAGCTCCGCCTAGACAGATTGAAT
>NW_006408893.1:1075025-1075565 GCF_000296735.1 Chrysochloris asiatica | reverse complement strand
GAGCTTAGTCTGACTTGTTTGCCCTTTTATGTGACCACTCTGTTTTCTCTTGCTGCTTTCAGGAGTGTCTCCTTGTCTTTGAGTTTGGAGAGCTTGACTATGATATGTATGTCTTGGTGATTTTCTTTTGGGGTCCACCCTTCCTGGACTTCGTTGTGCGTCTTGTATGATCATTTTTTCGCTTTTGAGGATGTTAGAGAAATTTTCTTCCAGTAGTTCTTCAACTATTTCCTCTGAGGACTTGTGTGACTCATTTTGTTCTGGAATGCCAATAATTTTTAGGTTTTTCCTCTTCATGTTGTCCAACATGAATCTTGGATCTTCCTCTGAATTTTTTACCTTTTTTGTATTTGTTCTTCTATCTTAGTTGTATTGAGAGAGTTGTCTTCCAGCTCACTGATTCTTCCTTCCATCCCATCTATTCTACTCCTCTGCCCTTTCAGAAAGTTTTCTATTTCTGCCATTTTGTTGTTGATTGTTTGGACCTCTTTCTGTAGGTTTTGGATTGTTGCCAATGCTGTATCTATCTTGTTTGATTGT
>NW_006408893.1:1025340-1074510 GCF_000296735.1 Chrysochloris asiatica | reverse complement strand
TTTTCGTGTAATGTAGGGGGACAAAGAGTCCTCCAATAGCAGAAGGGAGGCTATGTGACAGCCCAACAACACCAGTCGGGTAGAAATCAAAGCCAGAATCAAAATCAAAAACAAAAGCGGAGTCCTCCGATAGCAGAAGGGAGGCTATGTGACAGCCCAACAACACCAGTCGGGCAGAAAACAAAGCCAAAATCAAAAACAAAAGCGGAGTTCTCCGATAACAGAGTAGTTAGCAGTTTTTTGTTTTTTTTTTCAGAGTTTTGTGTATGTCTCCCCATTGCCTTCTTACCTGCATGGTTTCTTCTGAGAAGTCAGAACTTAATCTTACTGGTTTCCCTTTGTAGGTAACATTTCGTTTTTCCCAAGCTGCTTTCAGGATTTTTTTCTTGTCTTTGATTTTAGAGATTTTGATTATGTGTCTTGGTGATTCTCTTTTGGGTTCTTTTCCTGTTTGGGGTTTGTTAAGTTTCTTGAATACTTATCAGATTATCTTTCATGATGTTGTTGTTGTTATGTGCCGTGGAGTCAGTTCCAACTCATAGCGACCCTATACAGGGTTTCTGAGGCTATAAATTTTTACGGGAGCAGAAATGTTAGGAAACCTTTTTCCAGCAGCTCTTGGACGGTTTTTTTCTGTGGTTTTCTTGATCTATTCCTGGTTTGGAATTCCAGTCACCTGAAGATTAATCCTCTTGATGTTTTTCCATGTAAATCTTAGGCATTCTCAGATTTTTTCATTCTTTTTTGATTGTTCTTCTATCTTACTAGTATTTAGAGATTTATCTTCAAACTTGCTAATTCTGGCTTCAATTAATTCATTTCTACTCCTTTGCCCTTTCAGTGTATTGCCCATTTCTGATATCTTAGTATTGATCATCTGGATTTATATTTACAGGTTTTGTATTGTATTGTTTTCAAAGCTGTGTCTATTTTGTTTGATTGGTCTTGTAGTGCTTTTCTGATTTCTTCCTTGTTTTCTTTGACCTTTCTGTGAACTGTGTGCATGTACCTCAGCATCATTCTGAATTCTTTCTCAGCTAGTTGCTGTGCCTCTTTTTCTTCAAAAGCATTTTCTAGCTCTGCCTCTTGATCACTTGTTTGAGTTACTGTGTCTCATTTCTTCATGTTAACAGAAATTTTCTCCTGATTTCTAGGCAATATGGTGGTATTGTATTTTTATTAAGCTGATGAATGTGTGTTGGTGTATTCTTAGGTACTCGCCAATTCCCTCTTAGTGGGTGTTATCAGGAGATGAACTTTTCTATTCACTTTTTGTACAGTTCAGTTCAGAGTGTATTTAGCTGATACTGGTTTTAGTCACTGCTCTGGTATACAGCATCTGGAATTGGCTCTTGGCCAATTGTGAGATTGTAGAGGGTGCAGCTGTGGCTTGGCCACATGGCCGCAGTTGCTGTCTTCTGTCACATGATGCAAGAAGAAGGAAAACAAACTAAAAGAAAAAGAAAAAGCCCACACAGTGAAAAATGAAAGTCAATGGCTTTCTCTCTGCTAATAAGCTGTGTGTTGTGCCACCTAACCTCTTGCTTTCATGGCTACCTCAAAATGTTCAAAATGGTCAAACTATGTCCCCAAATATATCACCTGTCTCCTTTCTTTCTTTTTTTTTTCTCTCTCTGCCCCATGCATCCATTCAACCCAGTCTCCTAGTGAGAACCAATGCAGGGCTGACCAAGGTTTACTTTAGAGATTTGGATCAGAGCCTGTCCTAGGGGTAGCTCCAACCTCTTTGAAAGTGAGAGATTCCCTGTGGTTGTATACTGGTCAGAAAAAAGGGGGAAAAAATTAAAAAATCACATTTTTGTCTATACAAGCCACAAGTAGACTTCCACAATATGAATATGTTTTCTAATCTCTAAAACTGTTCACAAACCGTCAAGATGGCTGCCTCATATTCTGTCAGCTGATGCTGTTTGTCAGTCACCTCCTCTTACACTGCATCTACCAAGCTTTTTCTCCCAGTAAGCACTTGATCCACTTTTCATTCCCTTCTCTGGAGCTCAGGGTTCCAGGACTATACTCTGTTTCTGTCTTGTCTGGTTTTCTGTATCCTTGCTGCAGAGAGCACCCATAGCCTTTCTTCCTAGTCTACCATGTTTCTCTGACCTCCCGTAATTACCATTCTTTTAAATTCTTTTCTAGTTAGTTATATTATCTTTCTCCTCAGAAACATCATCTTTGCATTGTGGTCATTAGTTTCATTCAGCCTTTCTCTGTTGTTTCTTTATCTGAGCTTTAGTTGTCTGTTGTCCCCAGGACATTTTGAGATTTTTGCATTTGTAAAAATAAACAGTACAGTTGTTGGACTTGGAGGGAAGAGGTCTTTTTGGAGTTTCTGCAACTCACGAAGCCCACAAGGTGGTTGTGGAAAGGATGTTCCTGGCCCTAGATGGAGTTCCTGTTGACCTTGGTGTTGTCTATGTCCAGGTGTTTATTGAACATGGTTGGACTTAGCTCACAACTTCATTGCTCTTTTTCCCCTCTTCCCCTTATCAGTGACCAACGTGGCCACCAGCCAGACCACATTCCTGCTCGTGTATTCCCCTTGAGTCTTGGAAGGGGGTTTGCTCTGGGGGGGTCCCGAACACTTGCCTTGATGGCTCCTTCAAGCTTGCTTGTTCTTGTAGTAGTCAGTCAGACTGCCGTTAATTGTTTTTGCTTTTTCCTGCCAGTGTTCTTCTAGCTGCTCCAGGCTGGTCGACTTGCCCTTTCAGGTGGAAATTTCCCACCTCAGAAGATTCTGGATGTCGTTCAGGATTCCACGTATGGTCTTATGCAATGCAAAGGCTCCACAGGAAGCCTCTTTTACTGGGAAAATTCTAGCCCCCTTTAAGGTATTCCAACCAGTTATAGGCTGAAGATGGACTTACAAGCTTTCTATTGTGATGTTTCTGGCTATTCCTTTCTCTCCACCTCAAGCGTCTATTTTACAATGGTAGGCAAGGGAAATACAAGAATCAAAAGATAGCCAAGCATCTTAATATTATTTCCCCCCTTTTACCCATTCAAACCATGCCTCAATCCCTGTATCCCATAGTCCTGTTGTTCCTAGGTTGTGCATACATCATTATTTACCTCTGTCCCACTTAGCCTATGCAAACCTGCCTGTTTTCCCATGTGCCTTGTTCTTCCATTCCCCTCCCCCTTCTTGTGAATTCCCCCCCTTACCCCCCCCCTCCCCCCGCCAGCACCCAAGCGATCCTGTGTCTATTAAGGTCACTTTTTAAATTCTTGTATGATGCCTATGCGAGTAATGTATGTCTGGAGCCTAGAATACCTGAATCCAGGCACTAAAACGTTCAGCAAAGTGACACAGTTGCCTTCACCTTACACTGGCATGTATTCTAACCTTTTGGCTATAAACTTCAGGAGAGCAGTGTCTGCACTGGGGTGGACGAGGGTGGGTGGTGGCAACATTTCTGGTCACCAGAGGAGTATAGGGAAAAATAAAAGAATTGTACTTTTTCCATCACCCACATGAATTCCAGTCTTCGTTCCACTCCCAGAGCTGCTCACAAGATAGGGGAGCCATGTCTTGCCAGACGTCCACTACAACAGTCAATCTTCCTCTGTCATTGTCCCTGCTCAGCCTCTTAATCCAGAACAAGCACTGCACCCACCTCTCTAATCTTTCTTCTGAAGTTAATGGTGCAAGAATGTTCATTTATGTTTGGTATATTTTGTCTTTCTTATCTTTGTTGTAGGGGATCTGTGTAGTGCGTCTGACATCTTGCCAGAAGTCCTTAACTGTATTTTTAAAACTTTTAATAGTGAATTGAGTGAAGGTTTACAGACAAGATTATCAGCTTTACATTCCACAAATTATACACTTTGTTTCATCTCAATGACTACAATCACCTCCACGTAACAACAGTTATCTTGCTTCCTGTGGTTCTCAACTGCATTGCACTCCTTTTCCATCCCTTCACAACTTTGTCTTAAGGAAAATGTTGACCTTTTGATCTTGAATGATAGACCATTCTATGGTGACCATATTTTACTAGCATTGTTGTCCCCCGTCATAAATCTGCCTGTCACTTGGTTGAAAATCATGCCACTAGGGTGAGTTTCTACCCAGTCCTAAGGACTACAGTGTCAGTTCCTCCAGTGTCTTTCTGACTAGTAAACTTGGTCTTTTTAAAATAAAATAATTTTGAATTTAGTTTCGTATTTCCCCCCACTCTATCCAGGATCCTTTAATGTGATTCATTTCATAGCAGTTGGAAGTGATAGTCAGGCACCATCTAGTTCTTCTGGTCTCATAGTTGTGGACACTGATGTTCACATGTTCCATTGGACTAAATGATGCCAACCCTATTCAATTATTATTTTTTAACCTAGTCATGGTGTGGCGCTGTAGGATAACTGGATCACAGGGTCAGTTTGAACTGCAAGATCGGTGGTTGAAACTCACCAGCTGTTCCTCAGAAACCCTATACAGGGTCATTATGAGTCGGAACTGACTCAACAGCACTTAACAACAACATTGTGAATTGAGTGAATGTTTATACAACAGAACCTTTACGTTCTGCAAATCATACATTTTGTTTTATATAATTATTACAATCCCCTCCATGCAACAAGAGTTAACACACTTCTTCCCTTTAATTCCTATTTGCATTTGACCCACATTCCTATCCCTTCTCAACTTTGTCCTTATGAAAATGTTTCCCTTTTGATTTTGAATGATTGATTATTCCATTGTGAGCATACTGTGTTAGTGTTGTTGTCCCCCTCTATAAACCTGTCCACTGCTTGGCTGAAGGAGCTCTGGTAGTGTAGTGGTTACGAATCGGTCTGTGAACTGCGAGGTCAGCAGTTTGAAACTACCAGCTGCTCCGTGGGAGAAAGAGGAGGCTTTCTTTTCCTATAAAGATTTATAGCCTCGGAAACCCTGTTCGGGGTTGCTATGGGTCGGAACTGACTCGACGGCACTTAACGACGACGACAACTGCTTGGCTGAAAATTGTACCATGATGGTGAGTTCCTTTCCAGACCTGAAATGTGGTAGAGTACCATAGTCTTAGCTTCCTCTAGTCTCTTTCTGAGAAATAAACAGCATCTTAAAAAAAAATTTTTTATTAAATAATTTAGAGTTTTGTTCCACATTTTCTCCCACTCTATCCAGGATCCTTATAGTATCCCTCTGACAGCAACCAGGCACCGTGTAGTTCTTATGGTTTCAGAGTCATGGAGACTGATGCTCACAAGTTCCATTAGTCCATTTTACTAATTGATTCCAGGATTCTTCAGTTCTTATCACTCTTCTTTCTGCCACATATGAAAAGACCTGCACCTTATATGGCTACTCATGAGTTTCAAGATCACAGATGCTACTCACCCAAGCAGGATGTAGAATATGGTCTTTGTGGCCAATGTTAGGCCAATTGATTATGGTGTCCCCTGAGACTATGGTCCTGAGCCCCTAGGTCCATCAACTCATTGCCTTAAGGTATTTGATAATATCTAGGAAGTTTTCATTACTTTGCTCGCTGTGTGCTCCACCACATTCATAGATGTGTTTGCAGGAAAGGTAAATGCTCATTTACAAATAACCTTTTTCAAACTCTTACATATTTAGTCTTAGTCACTCAGCCTTACTCATTCAACCTATGTCTCAATGTTTCTTTGTCTCTTTTGCTGATTTTTTTTTTTAATTTGCCTTAAAGCCTCATGTAGTTTTGTTTTACTGTAGATACTTCTATATCTCGATTACGTTTTGAGTGGTGTTGCCGTGGATATCAAATTCAGATTGTTTTCTGCTATTTTTGGTTCTCAAAATAAAGAACTCCATATAATATTTTCTTTAATTTCTCTTTTCTGGTAATGTTTTACTTTTTCTGTCATATTTGAGGGACAATTCTTCTGGTTGCCAGTTTTTTTTCCTTTGAGAGTTTTGTATATGTCACCCTATTGCATTCTTTTCTTTCTTTTTGCTTCTCAAAAGGAAAATTTCTGTTATGTCATTATCTTTTTTTTTTCTTAAGTTTTTATTGTGAACTGAGTGATAGTTAATGTGGGAGAACATCAGCTTTGCATGATCATTTCATTGCAGGCCAATTGCATTCTTGACTGCATGGTTCCTCTGAGAAATCAGTTTAACCTTATTGATTTTCTTTTGAAGATAACATTTAGGTTTTCCCAAGTTTCTTTCAGGATTCTTTCCCTGTGTTTGATTTTGGACAGTTTGATTATGATATGTCTTGGTGATATTTTGTGGGGGTCTATCCTGTTTGGCTACCATTCATCTGTCAGTTTTTCATACTGTGGTAGCTGGTGTGTTGCTGTGATTCTGGAAGCTATGCCACGGGTATTTTAAACACCAGCAGGGTCACCCACGGTGGACAGATTTCAGATAAGCTTCCAGAAAAAAAACAGACTAGGAAGAAGGAGAGACGTACTACTTCTGAACATTTAGTTACTGAAAGCCTTATGAATACCAGTGGAGCACTGTCAGATAAAGTACCAGAAGATGAGAACCTAAGGTTGGAAGGCACTCAAAATGCAACTGTGTGACTGGGGAAGAGTTGCCTCCTTAAAGTAGGGTTGACCATGATGATGTGAATGGAGTAAAACCCTCAGGACCTTTATTTGCTGATGGGGCAAAACTCAAAATGAAGAGAAATAGCTGTAAACATCCACTGATAATCAGAACATGGAATGTAAAAAGTTTGAATCTAGGAAAATTGGGAATTGTCAAAAATGGAGTGGAATGCATAAACATTGATTTCCTAGGCATTAGTGAGCTGACATGGACTGGTATTGGCCATTCAGAATCTGAATGACAAATTGAAAAGAAATGGTATCACATTCATCATCAAAGAGAACATAACAAGATCTGTAATGAAGTACAACGCTGTTTGTGATAGGATAATATCCATATGCCTACAAGGAACACCAGTTAATACCACTATTATTCAAATTTAGCCACCAACCACTAAAGCCAGTGATGATGAAATTGAAGAATTCTACCAAATTCTTCAGTCTGAAATAGATTAAACTTGCAATCAAGATGTATTGATAATTATTGGCAATTGGAAAGCAAAGGTTGGGAACAAAGAGGAAGAATCAGTAGTTGGAAAATATGGCCTCGGTGATAGAAATGATGCTGGAGTTCGCATGAAAGAATTTTGCTAGACCAATGATTTGTTCATTGCAAATATCTTTTTAAAACAACATAAAAGACGACTATACATATACACCTCACCATATGGAGTACACAGAAATCAGATTGGCTACATCTGTGGAAAGAGATAGTGGAAAAGCTCCATATCATCAGCCAAAACTAGGGCAGGGACAGACTGAAATGCAAATGCAGGCTAAAGCTGAATAAAATGAAAACAAGTCCATGAGAGCCAAAATGTGACCTTGAATATTTCCCACCTGAATTTAGAGATCATCTGAAGAACAGACTTGATGCATTAAACACTAAAGACCGAAGACCAGAAGAATTGTGGAATGACATCAAGAACATCACACAGGAAGAAAACAAGAGAAAAGAGCAGGAAAAGACTAAAATGGATTTCAGAAGAGACTCTGATATTTGCTTTTCAGCATTAAGATGCTAAAGCAAATGGAAGAAGTGAGGAGGTACAAGAGCTGAACACAAATTTCCAAAGGTCAGCTCGAGAAGACAAAGTCAGATATTACAATGAAATGTGCAAAGATCTGGAGTCAGAAAACCAAAAGGAAAAAACATGATCAGCATTTCTCAAGCTGAGGGAACTGAAGAAAAAATTCAAGTTTTACTTGCGGTATTGAAGGATTCTCTGGCAAATATTTAAATTGCTCAAGAGCAAAGGTGTCAGTTTGAAAACTAAGGTGTGCCTGACCCAAGCCTTGGTATTTTCAACAACAACATATGCATGTGAAAGTTGAACAGTGAATAAGGAAATCCATAGAAGAATTGATGCATTTGAGTTATGGTGCTGGAGGAGAATATTGAAAATACCATGGACTGCCAAAAGAACAAACAAATCTGTGTTGGAACAAGTACAGTCAGAATGTTCCTTGGAAGCCAGGATGGTCAACCTTCCATCTCTCATATTGGACATATTGTGAGCAGGGGCCACTCGCTGGAGAATGATATCATGTTAGGTAAAGTGGAGGGTCAGAGACAAAGAGGAAGACCCCCAATGAGATGGACTGGCACAGTGGCAGCAACAATGGGCTCAGGCATAGCAACAATTGTGAGGTTGGCCCAGGACCAGGCAGTGTTTCATTCTGTTGTGCATAGGGTGAATATGAGTCGGTACCAGCTCAATGTCACCTAACACCAACAACAGCACTCCTGTTTGGGGTCGTTCAGCTTCTTGAATGCTTATCTTCTCATCTTTCATGTTAGGGAAGATTTTTTTTTTTTTTTTTTTAATTCCATCAGTGATTTGACTATCTTTTTTGTGGTTTTCTTTGTCTTTTCCTGTTCTGGAATTCTGATCACCAATAGGCTATTCCTCTTCATGAATCTTAGGGTTTCTTCAGATTTTTTCCTTATTTTTTTCTGATTGTTCTTCTAGCTTATTAATACTGTTGTTGTTGTTAGGTGCCATCGAGTTGGTACCGACTCATAGCGACATTATGCACAGCAGAATGAAACACTGCCTGATCCTGGGCCAACCTTACTACTGTTGCCACGCTTGAGCCCATTGATGCTGCCACTTGGCCAATCCATCTTGTTGGGGGTCTTCCTCTTTTTTTATGACCCTCCACCTTACCAAACATGATATCCTTCTTCAGCGACTGGTCCCTCCTGACAATATGTCCGAAGTGTGAGAGATGAAGTTTGGCTATCTTGGCCTCCAAGGAGCACTCTGGCTGCACCTCTACTGAGAGCTTACTAATTCTGGCTTCCATTGAGTCAAATCTACTCCTTTGCCCTTTCAGTGTATTTTTCTACTTCTGATATCTTAGTATTAATCTTCTGGATTTCTGTTTTCAGGTTTTATATTATCTACAATCTTTTATCTATTTGCTTTTTCCTGTCGTACTTTTCTGAGTTCTTCCTTGACCTTTCTGACAATTACTTGTTTTTAAGTGCTGTTAAGTCAGTCCTGACTCACAGTGACCTTGTATAGGGTTTCCAAGGAGAAGTTGGAGGGTTTAAACTGCCAACCTTCTGGTTTGCAGCCCAGTGTTTATCCTACAGCACCACTCTAGGAGTTCAGTTGTTTGGATGTACCTAAATATCATTCTTCTGAATTCTTTTTCAGGTAGTTCCACTGCCTCTTTTTCCTTAAAAATATTTTCTATCTCTGCCTCTTGATCATTTGTTTGAGCTACTCTGTTTTTTTTTTATTTTTATTTTTTTATGTGAACATAAGTTATATGCTGCTTTAGAGGCATTGTGGTATAGTTTCATTTGTATTAAGATGATGAATGTATGCTGATGTTTCTTAGGAACTCACCAATTATCTCCCTGTGGGTGTGATCATGAAATGAGCTTGTGTGCTGTTCTGTGTTTGCTGTTGTTGCATTTTAGTTCATGGTGGATATAGCTGACAATGGTTGTTGTTGATGATCCAGTGTATAGTAGCTTTTATTGTTTCAAGCCCAGTTAGTGGAGCTCAACAGTGTACAGCTGTTGCTGGACTGTATGGCAAGAAGAGAAAACATACATACAAGAGAAAAGTAAAACCAATCAACCAACAAATAACAGTGAAAACTTAAAATAGTCATGAAGAAACAACAAGGAAAAAACAAAAAAGTGATTATGGGTTTCTCTCCCAACAGTAAGAGGTATGCCTCTGCACTATCTCCTGGTTTCTTGCTGTCACAGATGCCTGAGAAAGTTCTAGATGGTCTCAGTGTGTCTATCTTGTTTGCACAGATAACCAGTCTTTAGGTTTCCCCCTTTTGTTATCCTACATATCTATTTAGCTGCTTTTTCTAGTGAGAACTAGTCCAGGGCTTGGCAGGAGCGACTTTGTAGATTTGGAGTAGGGCTTGCCAGTTTGGCCTTGTTGTGGATAACTCCTCTTCCTTTCAGTGGGGCTCACAACCTTTGAGTCGTTCTAACCAACCAGAAAGCGGGAGCTTCCCTGGAGATACACGCTGGTGGAGGCCAGTGTCTCCTTTGGTCACTAGGGGAGGGTGGGGAACCAGAAAAAAAAAAAAAAAGTACTGTCTCTACGAGCTACAGGTAGGTTTCTGCCACACTGATATGCCTTCTAGTCTCTGAAGCCACTCACAAATGCTCAAGATGACTGTGGCAGGTTCGATGGGCTGCTACAGCTCAGAAGTCACCTCCTCTCGTGCTGCACCTGCCCAGCTCTCTGTTCCAGTAAGCACTGGATCCACTGCTTTAACCTTTCATCTGAAGCTAAGAATTCTAGGACTGTCCTCTGAATATCTAGTCAGTTGATCTGGAATCCTGTATTTGAAATGGCAAAGATACATATGGTCCTTGACTTCAATAAATCATACACTTTGTTGCATTCCAATGATTATAATCCTCTCCATACAACAACAGTTATCCTGCTTCCTCCCTGTGATTCCTATTTGCATTCTACCCACCTTCTTACTCCTTAACAATGTTTTACCCTTTTGATTTTGAATGACTGACCATTCTATGGTGAGTGTACCTTGCTAGTGTTGTCCGCTATAAGCCTGTCTGCTATTTAGCTGAAAATTGGGTCATGAGGGTGAGCTCCATTCCAGACCTGAAAGGTGGTTGAGGGGCCATAGTCTCAGGTTCCTCTAGTCTCTTTCTGACCATTAAACTTGGTCTTTTTTTTTTTTTTTACTTTTTATTGTTAACTGAATGAATGTTTACAGACAAGATAATTGTTTTATTATTAAAAAACAAACACATTTTGTTTCATCTCAATGACTACAATCCCTCCATGGAACAACGGTTATCCTGCTTCTTCCCTGTGCCTCCCATCTCCATTTTACCCATGTTTCCATCCCTTCTCTCCTTTGTACTTAGATACATGTTGCCCCTTTGGTTTGGAATGATTGACAGTTCCATCATTCATAGTATAAGCATATCTTACTAGTGTTGGTCGTTCCCCCTATATACCTGTCTGTTGCTTGGGTGAAAGTTGGACCAGGAAGGTGAGTTCCTTTCCATAGTCTTGAGAGCCATTGTCTCAGGTTCCTCCAGTCTCTTTCTGACCAGTAAGACCAGTCTTTTTTTTTCCATTTAAAAAATAATTTTGAGTGTTGTCCCACTCTATCTAGACCCTTCTAATGTGATCCTGTTCAGAGTGGTTGGTCGTAGTAGTAGCTGGGCACCCTCTAGTTTTTCTGGTCTCTGTAGTGGAGACTGACATTCATATGTTCCATCAGTGTGTTGGACTAATTGTTTTTAAGCACTTAAGTTCTTATCACTCTTCTTTCATCTGTACACAGAGAGACCAATAGCTGTATCTTAGATGGCCATTCATGAGCTTTTAGTATCCCAGACGCTACTCACCAAAGTAGAATGTAGAATATTATCTTTGTGGAATATGTTATGCCTGTTGACCATGGTGCCTCCTGAGACTGACCTTGAGCTCCTAGGCTCAGTTACTTATTGGCTTAAGGTATTTGAGTATAAGAGGTTTTCATTATTTTGCCTGCTGTATATCCCATCACATTCAATAGTTGTGTTTGCAGGAGCACCATACATTTACTCATCTACCAAAATCCTCTTTCAAACTGTTGTATATCTGTGATATATATCTATATCTATATCTATATATCTATTCCACTCTTCCTTCCATACCCATTCAACATGTGCTACTGTCCATGTATCTACCTGTAGAACATTGTTGTTCCAAGGTTGTATATATGTCACTATTTATCTCTTTCCCTTTTAGTCCTTGTATACCTCCCTGTATCAACCTCTCTCTGTTTGTATATTGCCCTTCCCCTTCTTGTGTAATGCCTTCTCAGTCACTTGAGTTAACATGTATCTGCGCACTAGGCAGTGAACTACTCTCCCTTTCCTCCTACCCCTGGCAACTATTAAAAAATATTTCTTTTTCTTTTTTAATCTCATATATTTGTGGCATATATAAATGAATATAGCTCATTCTTCTTCCCTTAACCATTTTGAATAAGTTTGAATCCATGCTCAGAACACTGTTGTTCCAAGCTTGTGTATATATCACTGTTTATATCTAACTGCTTTAGCCCATGCATACCTTACTATGTTTTTACCCATCTTCATTATTCTTCTGCCACCCTCCCCCTTCTGGCATATTGTCCTCCCCTCAAAGGAGCTCTGGTAGCATAGTGGTCACAAATTGGGCTGCTAATCTCACGGTCAGCAGTTCAAAACTACCAGCTGTTACACAGGAGAAAGATGAGGCTTTCTGTTCCCGTAAAGACTTACAGCCTCAGAAACCCTGTACAGGGTCGCTATGAGTCGGAACCGACTTGACAGCACATAACAGCAACAACAACACCCGAGCTAACATGTGTCTCCCCTCTAGCCTCTGAATTACTTTCTCCTCCCTCCCATGCCTGGAAATCATTAAAGAATGTTCCTTTTAGTCTGTAAACTTTTCTTAAGCTTTTATAATAATAGCCTCATACAATATTTTTCCTTTTGTGATTAACTAATAACACTCAGCATCATCTTCTCCAGGTTCATCCAAGTTATGAGATGTTTCATTGTTATTCTTCAAGGTTGCATAATATTCCACTGTGTATATCTACCAAAGTTTGTTTTTCCATTCTTCCATTGTTAGGCACTTAGACTGTCTCGGTGTTTTTTCTGTTGTGAATAATGTTGTGATGAACATTGGTGTGCATATATCTACTCTTGTCCTGGCTTTTATTTATTGTGGCTATATACCAAGTAGAGGAATTGCTGAATCATAAGGTATTTCTATTTTCAACTGTCTTAGTAATCACCATACTGTACTCTGGAGTGGTTGAACCATTATACAGTCCCATCAGCAATGTAGGAAGGTCCCAGTCTCTCCATATTCTTCCCACCACTTGTTATTTTCTGGGATTTCAAATTACGCTATTTATGTTGGGGTGAGGTGATATCTCATTGTTGTTTTGGTTTGCATCTCTCTAATGGCTAATGATTGTGAATGTTTCTTCATATATTTATTGGCTATCTTTCTGTCTTCCTTGCTGAAATGTTTGTTAATGTCCAGTTGTTTGTCTTTTTCTTGTAGATGTGTTGTAGTTTTATATAAATTTTATAGATTAATTCCTTGTCTGATGTTGTTGTTAGGTGCCATCGAGTTGGTGCACAACAGAACTGCTCGGTCCTGGGCCAATCTCACAATTGTTGCCATGCTTGAGCCCATTGATGCTGCCACTTGGCCAATCCATCTCATTGGGGGTCTTACTCTTTTCTTCTGACCCTCCACCTTACCAAACATGATCTCCTTCTCCAGCAACTGATGCCTCCTGACAATATGTCCAAAGTCTGAAAGACGAAGTTTGGCCATCGTGGCCACCAAGGAGCACTCTGGCTACACTTCTTCAGACACAGATCTGTTGGTTCTTTTGGCAGCCCATGGCACTTTCAATATTCTCCTCCAACATCATAACTCAAAAGCATGAATCTTTCTACGGTCTTCCTTGTCTGATGGTTGGCTGGCTGGCTGTGTGCTGTGGAGTCGGTTCCGACTTAGTGACCCTGTACGGGGTTTCCAAGGCTATAAATCTTTACAGGAGCAGAATGCCTTATCTTTCTCCCACGGAACAGCTGGTAGTTTCGAATTGCTGACCTTGTGGTTCGCAGCCCAATTTATAACCACTATGCTACCAGAGCTCCTTTCCTTGTCTGATAGGTTGTTACATTTTTTTCCCCCAGTTTGTGAGCTTTTTTTACTCCTTTGTCTAACATGAATCTTAGACCTTCCTCTGAATTTTTTACCCTTTTTTGTGTTTGTTCTTCTATCTAAGTGGTATTGAGAGAGTTGTCTTCCAGCTCACTGATTCTTCCTTCCATCTCATCTATTGTACTCCTCTGCCCTTTCAGAGAGTTTTCTATTTCTGCCATTTTGTTGTTGTTTGTTTGGACCTCTTTCTGTAGGTTTTGGATTGTTACCAATGCTGTGTCTCTCTTGTTTGATTGTTCCTGTAGCGCTTTTCTGATTTCTTCCTTATTTTTCTCAACTCCGTTGTAAAGTGTTTTGAAACATTTTATAATCATTCTTCTGAATTCTTTCTCAGGTATTTCCAAGGCCTGCCCTCCTTCCAGCATGGAGAGAAGGTCTACTTCTGGCTCACTTGTCTCAGATATTTTATCGTTTTTCTGGACATGTGCCGATATGGTCATCTGCTTTTGCTTCTTGGACATGTTTAATGTTTATCTGTGTCCCTAATAATTAATTAAGTATGTACTTTGGTAATTTTTTATGTTTTCTGATTGCCTCCAGGATGATATGATCAGGATGTGGTCTTCCCTTTTCACTCTTCTCATTGCTTAACTCAGAGTAACTTTTACTGGTGTTGTCTGTTTCCCTGGTTTATGTATTTTGGTGATTTTCCTTTGACTTCTATTTTGTTTGGAGTTTATTTAAATTCTCAAATGGCTACTTTTTCTTCTTTCATGATGTTAGGTAAGTTTGCAATCACACTTAAGTTATTCCTTTTGAATGTGTTCCACATAAATCTTAGACTTTATTCAAATGTTATAATTCTTTTTTCTGATTGTTCCTACCAAAGATAAGTATTGAATTCACTAATTCAGCCTTCTGTTGACTCAATTGTACTTTGCCTTTTCAATGTATCCACTTCTGAAGTCTTAGTATTAATCTTTTAACTTTTTAATTGTTGTTTTTGTGTGGTTTCCAGTTTTTCATTCATTTTGTCAGTTTTTTATTGTATTATTTTCCTGAATTCGTTCTTTGAATTTGTTGAAGGTACCTAAATAGTATTCTTTTAAATTCATTATCCAGTAGTTCTGATTCAATTTCTAGTATTATATTTTCTGACTCTATATTTTAGTCACTTGTTTGAAGCACTTTGTCTTGTTTCTTCGTGTAAGCAGAAATTGTATGTTTTCTCAAAGACATTGTTGTGGTGTTGTATTTATATTTATTTGATGATTCTATGTTGTGTTCTCAGGCACTCACCAACTGTTTCCTTGTGGATGTAATAAAGACTGGTTGGAAGTCTGAATTTTACTTTCATTGTGTAACTGTTATACATTTAATTGTTTGCTCAAAATATATTCCAACTTGACTAGAGCATGACTCTCAATACTATGTAATTATCCTCTACTTGTGATGTGATGTTATGAAATTATCCTATATGTTGTAAATATTGACCTCTATAATGACCGCAGAAGAATTGATGCTTTGTGTTATGGTGTTGGAGGAGAATATTGAAAGTACCATGGGCTGCCGAAAGAACCAACAGATCTGTGTTGGAAGAAGTGCAGCCAGAGTGCTCCTTGGAGGCCAGGATGGCCAAACTTCGTTTCTCATACTTAGGACATATTGTCAGGAGGGACCAGTCGCTGGAGAAGGATATTATGTTTGGTAAGGTGGAGGGTCAGAGAAAAAGAGGAAGACCCCCCAGTGAGATGGATTGGCAGAGTGGCAGCATCAATGGGCTCAAGCATGGCAACAATTGTGAGGTTGGCCCAGGACCGGGCAGTGTTACGTTCTGCTGTGCATAGGGTTGCTATGGGTTGGTACCAACTTGATGGTACCTAACAACAACAACATGATGCTAAAGAGGCATGGTTACAGAAAAATTATGTTAATGAAGCACGATGTCATCTATAGGATTATATTGTATTTGAGTCAACATCTTTTGAGATATGTTGTTGTTGTTGTTGTTAAGTGCTGTTGTATTGATTCCACTCATAGTGAACCTCTGTGGGGTTTCTGAGGCTTTAAATCTTTGTGGAAGCAGAATGTCTCATCTTTTCCTGCAGAGCTCTTGGTGGGCTCAAACCATGGGCCTGTGGTTCTCAGTCCAGTGCTTATCATATGGAGCCCCTGCACTGCCTTTTGTGATATAAAAGAGATTAAGTAAATGAGTAGAGGAAGAGGAACTTGATTGCAAACAAGAAAGAAGAGTCAGGAGTGGAGCACATTCTTTGGGTGTGGGGTTTCTGTGTTGATAACCATCTAGGCCCAGAGAAAAATTGATGGGAAGACACATGGGAGCTCACAGATGTTAAAAAGAGACAATGACTTTCCCCTAGAGCTTATACAGAAAGAAAGCATTCCCTTAGAGTTGGCTCCTTGAATTTAGACTTCTAGCATTGTATTCTGTGTTGTTGCTAAGTGCCATTGAGTTGGTTCTGACTCATAGTGGCCCTGTATAGGGTTTCTGAGGAGCAACTGGTGAACTTGAGCTGCCGACCTTGCAGTTTAAATGGCTTTGCAATCTGGTGCATTAACCCACAGCACCATACCTGGAGTATAAATTTCTGTTTGTTAAAGCCATCCACTTGTGGTATTTCTGGTTTAGTAACACTACATAACTAAGGCAGTAACCAAGTAAAAATCTTATCATATCTAGCTGCATGTTCATGAAAAATATCAAGGTGTGAGGTATAGATGAAATATCTGGATCTATCTGGAGTCCTGGTGTGGCACTGTAGGATAAGCACTGGACTGCTAACCACAAGGTCGGCAGTTGAATCCCACTAGATGCTCCTCAAGAACCCTATACAGGGTAGCTTTGAGTTGCAACTGATATGATGGCACTTAACAACAACAACAACTTGTGGTCAACAGTTTAATATTCATTTTTATATTTATTTATATTATTAATCAATATGAAACCCTGAAACCCTCTGATGACACAGTATCTGGGGCTGCTCCTAGCTGGTATGGTGTCTTTATGACAATTTTGAAAGCCTTTCCTTTTTTCAAATGAATTCAGCCCTGTGTTGAGGAACATGGCTTGGTGAGTGTCACTCCACTTCTTATTTACTACCTCAACCTAGGCACTCTCATGTAGTGCTTAGATGTTATATGATTACATGAATAGAATTTTTCATACAGTCATTTTTAGATGGAACTCAAACTTGTTTATTTTTCTAACTCTTTAAATTTGAGTTTTCCTACTGGATCTTAATCACTGTTATAACTGCTATCAGCTGCAGCTTCCTTTGAGGTTTTAATGCAGTTTTTGTTTCTTCCCCACTTTCTATCCATTGCTTTATATATTATAATGCTAATTTCTAGGACTCAGGATCTCTTTCTACTTTTTGAAGGACTTAAAAATCATCTTATACGTTTAAGTGGAGATAACAACCATGTGCATACAGCCCAGCCACAACTGTATCCTCTTCAGCTCGACACACTCGGCAAGAGCCAATACCAGCTTCTATACCACTTGATCAGCGATAGACAGTTACCTAGTCATATATCCAGCAAACCTGTCCCTCAAATACAATGGTAAAATTAGGACATTTCCTAATAAACAGAAATTAAAGGAATTTATAATGACTAGACCAAGTTTGCAAAATGTCTAAAGGGTGTTCTTTATACTGGGAACCAACAACAGCATAAAAAACCTGAGATTACCATACATGACAACATACGCAGAACTCAATCCAGATATAAAATTATATAAAGTAAAGCAAACCTTGTTGTTGTTAAGTGCCGTCGAGTCGGTTCGGACCCATAGCAACTCTGTATAGGGTTTCCAAGGAGCCGCTGGTGAGCTTGAACCACCGACCTTACAGTTCAAACTATAGCGCCACACCAGGACTCCAAAACAAACCTATAAGACTGAAAATAGGGAACCAGAGATAGTGATTTATAATTAAATTTAAACTACAAAGCAGAAAGAAGGAATAATGTAGATACAGAACTTCCAAGTGGCAAGGAAGTCAAGTAGATTTCAAGGTAAAACAGACTGTTTTAAGTAGGGGAAAAACTTAATAACTACAGGGTAATCTGTAGTTTACCATGAAAATTAATACATCTGCACATCAAAATAATAAATGAAGAAAATCAGAAAGATTAAATAAATATTAACACAACCGACCACCACTCATCTGTCACTTTGTGTACTGTGGTGGCTTTCATGTTGCTGTGATGCTGGAAGCTATGCCATTGATATTTTAAATACCAGCAGGGTCAACCATGGTGGACAGGTTTTAGCTGAGTTTCCAGATGAAGACAGAATAGGAAAAAAGAGACAGGTTACTTTTGAATATATAGTCACTGAAAACATCATGAATAGCAGTGGAACACTATGAGCACCAGAATACTGAATTTTGAACAAGATGAAGAGCACCAGAATATTGTCAGATATACTGCTGGAAAATGAGCTCCTCAAAATACAACTGAGGAGGAGCTGCCTCCTCAAAGAAGAGTTGACCATAATGATGCGAATGAAGTAAAGCCTTTGGAACCTTCATTTGCTAATGGGGCACAACTCAAAATGATGAAAAACAGCTTCAAACATTCATTAATAATCAGAACATGGAATTGGTGGTGGTGGTGGTGTGCCGTGGAGTCGGTACTGACTCATAGTGACCCTGTACAGGGTTTCCAAAAATCCTAGGCTTTAGTGAGCTGAAATGGACTAGAACTGACCATTTTGAATCTGACAGTTTCATGGTTTACTATGCTAGGAATGACACATTGAAGAGGAATGGTGTTGCATTCATCATTAAAAATAACATATCTGTCTTGAAGTACAACTCTGTCTGTGATATGATAATATTCATTTGTCTACAAGGAAAACCAAATAATACCACTATTATTCAAATTTATGCACCAACCACTAAAGTCATTGATGATGAAATTGAAGAATTCTATCAACTTCTTCAGTTTGAAATTGATCCAAAAATTGCTATCAAGATGTATTGATAATTACTGGGGATTGGAAAGCAAAGCTTGGAAACAAAGAGAAAGGATCAGTGGTTGGAAAATATATCATTGGTGATAGAAATGATGCTGGAGATTGCATAATAGAATTTTGTAAGACCAATGAAATCTTTGCAAATACCTTTTATAAAACAACATGAACAATGATTATACACATGGACCTCACCAGATGGAATACACAGCAATAAAATTGACTAAATCTGTGGAAAGAGATGGTGGAAAAGCTCCATCTTATCAGCCAAAACAAGACTGTGGCCTGACTGGGACAGAACATAAATTGCTTGTATGCAAGCTCAGGCTAATGGTGAAGAAAATTAATACAAGTCCACAAGAGCCAAAATATGACCTTGAACATGTCCACCTGTATTTAGATTTGATTCATTAGACACTAATATCGAAGACAAGAAGAATTGCATGATAACATCAAGAACATCATACAGACAAGGATGGGCAGCTTATACATTGGTTACCTAAAATGAGGGCCCATAAAGGCATGAAGTGACTGGCTTACAAGTTTTCAAGAAGGAGTTTAGTTTCAGATGGTGTGGTGGAAGGTAGACTGTCTACTGAGTGGTTTCCAATCTGTCAAGACGAGGCTGGTGAAAGGAGATGGGGATAAGACTCTTGTGGTTCAATAGTGAATAATTGCTATCAGGACTGATTGCGATAGTTTCAAATGTAAAGATAGATGTTTTGTACCAAAGGGAGAGGAGTGGCTGATCTTGCAGACCAGGAGTGGCGGACCCTGGGACCATCAAGGGAGAAGAGCAGAGTGTGGGACCCTATCTAGAGAAGCAGCGACACCAGAGATGGAGGCAGAGATGATGATGTGGAGGGATGGAGCAGCTGGGGGCTCTAAACTCATGGAGGGAGAAGGGCTGTGTGTTAGCAGCCAGGGGGCGGGCTTGCAAGGTATGCCCTTTGGTTGTTTGAATGATTGTATATTCCTGAGTACTTCGGTGTACATTCAAAACAACAACAACAAAAAAAACCCCAGAGGAAATAGAAGCAAATGCTGTTGAATGATGATGCATGGAGGGGATTGTAGTCATTGCAATGAAACAAAAATACAATAGATGAGTGTAAAACTGATGTTCTCCCATGTAACTATCATTCAATTCACAGTAAAAACTTAAAGACAAAACAAAAAACAAACAAAAAGAACATCATACAGGAAGAAAGCAAGAGATCATTAAGATGACAAGAAAGGAAGAAAACACCAAAATGGATGTCAGAAGAGACTCTGAAACTTGTTCTCCACTGTAGAGACGCTAAGGCAAGTGGAATAAATGAGGAGGTAAAAGAGCTGAATAGAAATTTTCAAAGAGCAGCTCAAGAAGACAAAGTCAAATATTATAACAAAATGTGCAAAGACCTGGAGTTAGAAAACCAAAAGGGAAGACCACACTCAGAATTTCTCAAGCTGAAGGAACGGAATGAAAAATTCAAGCCTTGTCTTGTGGTATTGAAGGATTCTATGGGCAAAATATTGAATGTTGCAGAAATATCAAAAGAAGATAAAATGCACAGTTAGTGTAGAAAAAAGAAATGCTGAATATTCAACTATTTTAAGTTGTAGCATATGATCAAGAGCCAATGATATTGAACCCCAAGGTACATTGAAGGCATTGACAAAGAATAAGGCGCTGGGGATTGATGGAACACAAATAGAAATCTTTCAACAAACTGATATGGAACTTAAGGTTCTCACTTATTTATGTCAGACAATTTGGAAGACAACTACCTGGCTAAGTAACTGGAAGAGATCTGTATTTGTGCCCATCAGAAAGAGAGGTGACCCAGCAGAATGCACATATCACCAGAAAATATCATTAATATAGCATGCAAGTAAAATGTTGTTAAACATCGTACAAAAACTACTGCAATCATACATTGACACAGAACTTCCAAAAGTTCAAGCTGGATTCAGATGAGGACGTAGCATGAGGGATATTACTACTGACATCAGAAGGATGTTTACCTGTGCTTTATTGACTACACGGAGACTTTCAATTGTGTGGATCATGGCAAGCTATTGACAACATTGCAGAGAATGAGTATTCCAGAACACTTAATTTGCTCATGAGGAACTTGTACCAAGAGGCAGTGTTTGAACAGAACAAGGGAACACTGAATGGTTTAAAATTAGGAAAGTTGTTATCCAGGGTTGTATACTTTCATCATACATATTCAGTCTGTATGCTGAGTGAATAATCTGCGAATCTGGATTATATGAAAAGTGTAGCATTAGGATAGGAGGAATACTCATTAACAACCTACGATATGCAGATGATACAACCTTGCTTGCTGAAAGTGAAGAGGACTAAAAATACTGATATGTTGATATGTGTTGCACCTCAGTGTAAAGAAAACAAAAATCCTCACCATTGGACCAATAAACAACGTCCATATAAATGGAGAAAAAATTGAAGTTGTGAAAGACTTCATTTTGCTTGAATCGATCATCAACTCTCGTGGAAGCAGTAGTCAAGAAATCAAACTACCTTTTGCATTAGGCAAATCTGCAGCACAAGATCTTTTTAAAGTGTTGAAGAACAAAGATGTCAGTTTGAGGATGAAGATATGCTTGACCCAAGCCATGGTATTTTGAGTAACTTCATATGCATGTGAAAGTTGGATGGTGAATAAGGAAGGCCATAGAAGAATTGATTTGTTTGAGTTATGATGTTGTAGGAGAATATTAAAAAATACCATGGCTGCCAAAAGAACAAACCAATGTGTATTGGAAAAAGTACAGCCAGAACACTCCTTTGAAGCCAGGATGACCCAACTTCATCTCTCATACTTCAGACATATTTTCATGAGGGACCATTCCCTGGAGAAGGATATCTTATTTGGTAAAGTGAAGGGTTAGAGAAAAAGAGGAAGACCCTTGAGATGGATTGGCACACTGGCAACAATGTGGTAAAATTTAGCAATGATTGTGTTGTTGGTGCAGCACTGAGTAGCGTTCCGTTCTGTTATGCATAGCGTTGCTATGAGTCCATATCAAGTCAGTGGCACCTTAAAACAACAAACAGCACAATACAAATGAAAAGAAAACTCAGAAGCAAAATGATTTCAGCACAGAAAATTATGTGGAAAAAGAAACCAGCAGAACCACACACACACAACAAGAACCACACACCAGTATGACAGCAGTAAATTCATACTGTCAATAATTACAGTGAATATCAATGGATTAAATGCACCAGGCAAGAGTCAGAGAGAGCAGAATGGATAAGAAAACAGGGTCCTTCATTATGCGGTCTATAAGAATCACATAAAAGAGATGGAGACAGCCTAGTTATCTCAGCAGAGGAAGGATTAAACAAACTTTGGTACATACACAGAATAGAATACTACCCAGTACTGAAGAATAACGATGAATCTGTAAAGCACCTCACAACATGAAACAACCCTGAAAACCAGCATCCTACTTGAAGGTACTCCATTTTACTCACTCTGTGGCCCAGAAACCTGTTGCTGTATCTTGTGCTCTTGGTGCTGCCACTTGCTGCTGCTTTGTGCTGGGATCTCAGGGTCTAAAGGCCAAGCATGATGTCCTTTTTCAGGGAGTGGTCCCTTTTGATAACATGCCCAATGTATGTATGAGAGACGAAGTCCCACAATCCTAGCTTCTAAGGAGCATTCTGGCTGCACTTCTTCCAACACAGATTTGTGTGTTCTTTTGGCAGCCCATGAAGTCTTGGTGTGGCACTGTGGGTTAATGCACTAAACTGTAAAGTTGGTTTGAACCACAAAGTCAGTGGTTTAAGCTTACCAGCTGCTCCTTGGAAATGCTGTACAGGATTGCTATGGGTTGGAACCAACTCGATGGCACTTAAAAACAACAACTGGTAGCACATGGTACTTTTAATATTCTTCTCCAGCACCATAATTCCAATACATGGATTCTTCTCCAGTCTTTCATATTAACTGCCCTTGTTTCACATGCGTATGAGGCAGTTGAAAATACCATGGCTTGGGTCAGGTGCACCTTATTCCTTAAACTGATAGCTTTGTACTTGAATACTTTAAAGAGTTCTTGCATTTGTCAAATTTGTCAATTGCAATACACTGATTTCTTGACAGTTGTTTTCATGAGTGTTGATTGTAGATCCCAGGAAAATAAAGTTTTTGACAACTACAATCATGATGTTATTTACTGGTCCAGTTGTGAGGATTTTTGTTTTCTTTACATTGAGGTGCAATCGTACTGAAGGCTGTAGTCGTTGATCTTCACCAGTATTTCAAGTCCTCTTCATTTCCATTATGCAAGGTTGTGTTATCTTCATATCGCAGATTGTTAATGAGTCTTTCCTAATTTCTGATGCTACATTCTTCATATAATCCAGCTTCTCAGATTATTTACTCAAGCGTATTGCAGGTTGTTAATGAATCTTCCTCCATTTCTGATGCTACATTCTTCATATAATCCAACTTCTCAGATTATTTACTCAGCATACAAATTGAATATCCATGCTGACAGGCCTCAAATTCCACATCCTTAGCTACTTTTGGTTTTGTTAAATGTTATCCAATCACTTCTGACTCATAGCACCCCTGTATAGGATTTCTGAGGCTTTAAATCTTCACAGGAGTAGAAAGCCCCATCTTTATCTCGTAGAGTGGCTGGCGGGCTTGAATCGCAAACCTTGTGGTTCACAGTCCAGTGCTTATTGTATGGAGCCACCATGCTCCCCTGTGCTATATTAAATACATTTGATCATAAATACTTTTGAAACTATTTTTGTTGTTGTTGAAAAGCACTTACAGGAAGAAAGGGCTATGTTAATATTTTTTAAAGAACCTTACCATATATGAGAAGGAGCTCTGATAGCGTAGTGGTTACGAATCGGGCTGTGAGCCTGCAAAGTCAGCAGTTCGAAACTACCAGCTGTTCCGCGGGAGAAAGATGAGGCTTTCTGCTCCTGTAAAGATTTACAGCCTTGGAAACCCTGTACAGGGTCGCTGTGAATCGGAACAGACTCCATGGCATATAACAACAACAACCATATATGAGAAGAGATGAACAAGCAAACATGAAATACACAAGGATATCTTGGAACTAGTATATAAATCTGCACCAGTTAATTACAGCTGTGGACACTTTGCTTTACCTGCCACGAGGTCAGCAGTTTAAACCCACCAAGCACTCCTTGGGAGAAAGATGGGACTGTCTGTCCCTGTAAAGATTTAGTTTTGGAAACCATAAGGGACATTTCTACTCTGTCCTGTATAGGGTCGCTATGAGTTGGGATCAACTTGATGGCAGTGAATTTGGTTGGTTTGTGAGAAGTCAGTTCTTATCACACATTACCTTGCATGCAAATCACCTGGGGGGAATGCTGTTAACTACAGACTTTGATGGAGGTCTAAAGGAAGCTAGATATTCTGCATGCCTAGCAAACTCCCAGATGAAGTTGATGGAGTTAGTCTGGAGACCACACTTTGAGCAAGAAGATAGTGTACACTGTTGGCTTACTAATGTATTTTCAGTGAAGATATACAACACTTCCCAGTTAAGCAAAGGTCAGCACTGGACTGCGAACCATAAGGTTGTCAGTTCAAACCAACCAGCTGCTACTCATAAATCCTATACAGGGTTGCTATAAGTCAGTACCAACTCAATGAAACTTATCAACAACAATGAGTGACAGTTAGGGAAGTCACAGTTTGAGACTATTATAGAAGAATTAGTTAGAATATTAATGTGATATGTGAAGGCTACTCAGAAGATCCCATGAGTCTGAGCAAAGGACTAATGTGAATGGTAGAGAGGGGTCAGAATCTGAAAAGGATTAGCTTAGAGATTTGTGTGAAAAGTCAAGCAGTGATTGGGTCAAGGTCTGAAGTGTGAGTATGACAGTGGAAATGGGCAGGAAGACCTGACTCCAATAGAGATCGATGACTTTAAATTGCCTTCATGATCTCATTTAATCAACACAGCAAACCTGAGAGATTAATAGTTATTTCACCTTTATTTTACTAAAGAAACCAAGACACTATAGCAGAAGTTTAAACCATGTCTGAGAAAAGTCACAGCTAATTGCAATAGAAAAGACATTGTGATAAGGGTCTAAATTATACGTGTTGTTTTTATAAAATTGATGGTTTTCTCATTAACAAAGTAAGCTATTTTGATTATAAAAGTAAAACATATTTGAGATCATACTACATGGTCATATTGACTGTGTCCTTACCTCCACTTCACTTATTTAACTCATTATGGCTCTTTTTCCTGTTGCATTATATGTTTTGAAATTTTAATTTCAAATTACTCCATAAATCTGCCATATGCATCTTAGTTACCTAGTGCTCCTATAACAGAAATAACACAAGTGGACCACTTTAACAAATAAATTTAGTTTCTCACAATTTAGGAAGCTGGACTTGTAAATTCAGGGAAGCTCCTGTGTTCCTGGCGTTCCTGGCAGATGTCTATATATCCTGGCATCAGTCATCCCCTGGATCTGTGAGGTTCTCAGCATAGGAACTCTGGGTCCAAAGGATGTGCTCCTCTCCCCACGCTCCTTTTTTTGGGTAGTAGTGAGGTCCTTAATCTCTATTCACTTAACTCCTTTGATCTCTTTTGAGATAAAAGGTGTGAGTCAAGCAAAGGTGTAAGTTGACTAATTGTGGCAACTTGAGTTAAGCCCTCTTGTTAGGCTGTAACTCGAGGCACACCTCATACTGATCTTTCATCATTAATATATGTTGTTGTTATGTGCTGTTGAGACTTATCTCATAGAAACGCTGTATAGGTTTTCTGAGGAGCGGTGGCTATTGGTTTTGAATTGCTGACCTTGTGGTTAGCAGTCCAGTGCTTATCCTACAGAGGCACACCAAGACTCCAGTAACACATAGAGGTTAGGATTTACAACACATCATAAAATCAGATCACATAATGAAGGACAACCACACAATTCTGGGAGTCATGACCTAGCCAAGTTGGCACATATTTTGGGAGGATGCAATTCAATCCATGTTAATGTGAGTGAATTATAAATTATTTTACAAGTTCTGTTTAATAACAATTTTGTGCCATAATAAATAATACTGTGGAGAACATCTTTTAAATAAAATTTTGTCTAAGCATCTCATTATTTACATAAGGACTTATCAACTCTTAAAAATTCTTACAGATTTACTACTGACTGATTTCATTTTAAGAAGCTCTGATAGGACATTGGCTAAGCACTTGGCAGCTAACTGAAAGGTTATTGGTTTGAAACCACCAACAGGAGAAAGATGTGGCAATCTGCTTAAGTGAAGATTTGCAGCCTTGGAAAACCCTACGGGGCAGTTCTGCTCTGTCCTACAGGGTCGTTATGAGTTGGAATTGACTAGACAGCGTTGAGTTTTGGATTGGATTTGATACTTGAAAGAGGATAATGGGGTGAGCCTAAAACTTGAGGTGGTTACCAAGCGCCTCTTATTGTACCAGATCACATAGTAAATTCTTGCTGTCTTAGACTCTGCACTATCTTTAATTACCCCAATTAATGAGTTATTGTATCACAGTTGTTATTGTTAGAGGTGTGCAAACTGATAACTGTCTAAGGGTTAACTAATTAAGGAGAGAACATGCATGCATGTTTTATTCTAAAGGACCTACATATTTATTCCCTCCAAGATGAAGTAAGATGCTTGTTACCTTGAAGTGAATAAGTTGCTTTTGAAGATGGCTGTTCAGACCCATTTTTTGTCATCCTCAAAATCTAGAAAAACACTTGATTAGAGAGACCAAGTACTGCCAGACTGTTTCTACCATGAGTTGCTTTTTCAGTACTTGAGAGAACCAAGCCTAAGGACCTGGCTACTTTCTTTTTGTGTTGGAGGGTGGGGTTGACACAGTATTTTTTAAGACAAGACTGGTTGGTCAGTGCCTAGTTTAAGAACACCTTGGTCACACCTTTAGTGGAGGGACTCAATTTTCTAAGGAGCTTGGTATTCCATAGAACTCAGACCTGCCTAGGAAGACTAACACAAACTCGGGCTTTCTTTCTTTTTTTTTTTTAAGAGAGAGAGAGAGAGAGAGACTGACTCTTGAGTGTAACATTATTGTATGCATTGTTGAGTTAGGGGAAGTGTGTGTTGAAGAGTATTGAATCTGGATATCCTTATCTAACAGCCTGAATTTTCTCTGATTTCAAAGGCTGGGCACTCGTCCAGGAATGATGCTCTTGGCCTCTGCTAGAAGGTTGAGCCAGGTGTGGGAATGCAAACAGACTGTGGGGGCCTGCACTAGGGTGGAAGGCAGCAAGAGAATATGTGACCATGGCGGGGAGCAAATGCCTGTGTGTTTGGCCAGGCTCCTATTTACAGAAGAATGTTTTTAGTGATACCTGTCATGAAGCCTGGGTGGTCTGAGTTGTGTGATACTTGCCATAGGCAGTAATGGGCATGTTGTTGTTAAGTGTTGTTGAGTTGGTTCCAACTCATAGCTATCCAGTTTCCAAGGAGTGCTTGGTTGGTTTGAACCACCAACCTACAGTGCCACCCCTGGGCATAGACATGATTTAATCTGGAACCTTAACTATATTACTATTAAATCGCTGACATACTAATGGGGCCTAGTGACCTGAAAGTGTTTCCTGAATTCTCTTGCCAAGTCCATTTTCTCTAATTCTACTAGCAAGTCATTTGTCACTACTGACTGTGTGAATGCTTCTGCCATGGAAAGCATCACCCTGTGGGTGTTTTGGACTCATTTATCCTCCTTTCTACCCAGATCTCCAGTTCACTGAGCTGTGAACTTTTAGCACACCTTTTGACTCTACTAACTTTCTCTTCAGACTGTAAGCAAACCATGTGTTTATCTTTTGATGTGCTCAATGAATTTATGGGAACTCTGGTAGCGTAGTGGTTATGAATTGGGCTGCAAACCTCATGGTCAGCAGTTCAAAACTACCAGCTGTTCCGTGGAAGAAAGATGAGGCTTTCTGCTCTTGTAAAGATTTACAGCCTTGGAAACCCTATACAGGGTTGCTATGAGTCGGAACCGACTTCATGGCATATCACAACAACAAGAAGCTTGGCTTCATGAGACTACTTGTAAGACTGAGGCCAGGTGGGGGTATGCCTTTTTGGAGGTAAAGGGGTATAGCTCACTGTTTGTACCTTGTCAGAAACCTTGATTGTGACTATACTGGGAGTAGGCCTGGGGACTGAAGAGGTGGGCTGGAGGGGAATGATTGGCCCTTCTCTTGATCTGGCAGGTTTTGATAAACATTTAATTGAATTTTGATTTTCCTTGGGGAAAAGATGGAAGGTTATACTGACTCATAATGTCTTCCTTATGAGAACAAGTGGGACGTATTTATGAATATTTGATATTTGACAAGTTTTAATGGTTGTTAAATTCTTTTGTTCCCCAAACTCCATAGACCATAAGCCCCTTGAAGGGTACTTTTCCCCTAACTTTTACATTCCCTCATCGGACCTTGTTGAACTTAGGCACTTAGTAATTAATAAATGGCAGAAGGATAGACTGCCAGGCTTACTGAGGCTGTTGATGGGCCTACAGGCTCCCACATAACTCCTCAAGAAGGAAGGCATAAGCCCAGAAGGTCTTGTTTCCAGAGCTGGGCTTTGACAAGGGTCCTGCCCTCCCTCTTCATACAGCAATTGGGAGAATGAATGGCTAGAACAAGTGAACGATTGTGCCATAATTAGTTTATGACTTGAGGGTATGCCAGATTGTAGCTCTGCCAGTTTGTTAGCTGCCACCAGTACAGATATGCTTCATAAAAGGACAAGCCACAAAGTCTGGTAGTATTCCCTAGTTTTGCTTAATATAATGACTCATGCCTATGAACTGAGTGAGAGGAACTGAGCTAGTTAGTTAACATTTCCTGAACTGACCTTATATATTTTCACTGTATGCAAAAGTCACTTTTCTATTTGTTAATTCTTGCTTTAACTGAATTTCAACATTCATCATTTTTTATTTTCTTACTCCCGTCCTCTTCTTTCCTCCTTCCCTCCCTCTCTCCCTTCATTAATTCATTTTTGTTTGTTTGTTTCTCTCTTTCTCATTCTTTCTTTTCAAAAGGGGAAGCATAGTGAGACTACCACAAGAAGGAATACTGTATGACAATAATTAAAATCATTCCCTTCTAGTCAGCTTAGGAAATGGCCCAGCCAGCATTGCCTGCAGTTTGTTGTTCTAATATTCTATTCCAGTTTTCTGAGAGTTCAAGAGACCCAACTTTGGTGATAAGAAATTTATAAACCTGGTGTGTAGAATATGCACTGGACTGCAAATTAGATTGAACCGCATGGTTGGTGGTTCAAACTCACCAGGCTGCTCCTCAGAAGCCCTATACAGGTCACTATGAGTCGAAATCCACTTGATGGTACTTGACAACAACAAATTCAAATAAATATGAGGGTGAGTTCAAAAATTATCTGCACTCTGGCTGTAGAATGTATTTTAATCAACTCTTAGAAAAGACAAACACTATTTTTTGACATAATTGCCTTGCTTTTCAATACACTTTGTCTATCTGTCAACAAGCTTTTGTATTCCCTTATTAAAAACTGTTTTAGGCTGAACTATGAGTCACGAATGCACTGCTGGCCTCAAGTAAATTTTTGCAGAGTGTCAACAGTGTGGGCAGAGGTGTGTGGACGTGTATTGTCCTGCAGGATCCCAGTACCCTTAGATAGCAGTGAACATCTTCACTGTAATTAACACTGTTGATTTTTTATCCTTTTTCCTGATAGTGTTCTAATTCTGGCCCTTGAGAATCCCAGAAAACTGTAAGCATCTATTTTCCAGCTGATGGTTGACTTTTAAACATTTTCTTGGTTGTAAATGACTCGATGGCACTTAATAATAATAACAACCAATGATAGAGGGGAGTCCCAGTCTCTCCATACCTTTGCCAGCATTTGTTATTTTGTTTTCTTTTAACTTCGCTGTTAATGCTGGTGCTTTGAATTTCTACTCTCTAATGACTTTGATTGTGGACATTTCTTCATATGTTTGCTGGCTTCCTGAATGTCTTCCTTTGTCAAGTGTCTGTTCATGTTCCGAGCCCATTTTTAAATTGGGTTGTTTGGGTTTTTCTTGTAGAGGTGCTGTTGTTGCCGTTAAGTGCCATTGAGTCAGTTCCAACTCATAGTGACTCTACATAGGGTTTCCTAGGAGTAGCTGGAGGGTTTGAGCTGCTGACCTTGCATTCATGTGGTACTGTAGGATCAGCACTGGGCTGTGAACCACAAGGTTAGTCTTGTAGTTTTGTTCTTCTCTGGACACTTGCATATCTGGACTGGGTTCTGTATGGTCTTGCCATGTATGTCAATATCTGGTTGTTGTCTGCTCTTGTTGGTTCCCAGTCCAAAATACTCCCTTTAGTATATTTCTGAGAGTTGCCTTGTATTTTACAAAGTACTTTCATTTCTGTTTATCTGGAATGTTCTAATTTCACCATCATATTTGATTGATAGCTTTGCTGGGTATATTATTCTTAGTTGACAGGTATTTTTTTTCTTTCTTTCTTTCAAAATTTTGAGTATGAATCCCTCTTGCCTTCTTGCCTGAATGTTTCTGCTGAGAAATTAGAGCTTAATCTTGGTTTTCCTTTGTAGGTAACGTTTAGTTTTAAACAAGCTGCTTTCAGTATTATTTCCTTGCCTTTGATTTTAGAGAGTTTAATTATATTTTGTCTTGGTGATTTTCTTTTGGGGTCTATTTGCCTGTGGTTTATTCAGCTTCTTGAATGTTTATCTTCTCATCTTTCATGTTGTTAGGGAAATTTTCTTTCAGAACTCTTTGACTATCTTTTCTTGTCTCTTTCTGTTGTGGCATTCTAATTACCTTTAGGTTATTCCCCTTTATGTTGTCTGTTAAGAATCTTAGGCTTTTTAAAAGATTGTTTTCATTCTTTTATCTTCTATTTTATTAGTATTGAGAAATTTGTCTTCAAGCTTGCTAATTTTGGCTTGCATTGATGCAATTCTACTCCTTTGCCCTTTCAGCGTGTTGTCCATTTCTGGTATCTTAGTACTGATCATCTGTATTTTTGATTGCAGGTTTTATTATTATTATTATATTATTATTATATTTATTATTGCTTACAATGCTGTATTTGTTTTGTTTGATTTTTGTCTGCAGTGGTTTTTTGCATTCTTCCTTGATTTCCTTAACCTTTCTGAGAAACATTTGGATGTACCTCAGTATCATTCTCCTGAATTCTTTTTCAGGTAGTGCCAATGCCGCTTCTTCTTGAAATATCTTGTCTCGTTCTTCCTCCTGGTCGTTTGTTTGAGCTACTCTGCTTGTTTCTTCATGTGAACAGAAATTTTGTGCTGCTTTCTAGGCATTGTGGTGGTACTATATTTGTATTAAGTTGATGGATAATTGTTGTTAAGTGTTGTCAAGTCAGTTCCAACTCATAGTGCCCCTATATAGGGTTTCTTATGGGTAACTGGGGGGTTTGAACTGCTGACCATGTGGTTCAAACTGACCTTTCAGTCCAGTGCATCATTCTGCAGCACCACACCAGGCCCTCAGTAATTGCCTCCTCGTGGTGTGATCAGGAGATGAGCTTCTCTGTTCACTTTTTGTACTGTTCAATTCAGAGAGGAGGTAACAAATGTTGGTTTTAGTTGCTGCTATGGTGCATAGCAACTGGTATTGGCCTTGCCCAAATTGGTGGAACTTTAGAGGGTGTGGATGTGGTTTGGCTGTATGGTTGCAGTTTGAACCTCCTCTATCCAGGGACAGAAAGCTGACACTGGAGGAGTAGCAGCAACAGAATCAAGAGCTACAACACCAGATGGAACCTCCAGGTATCAAATTGGGGAGCTAGGTTTGCTGACCCAAGAGCTTGAGCTTTGTGTCATCAGGCTGAGACTTATATCAGGGTGAAGAGTCCTTTGGGTACTTATTAGCAGCCTTAAGAGTTTTGTAACATCACCAAGCAGGGCAGAGGCTAGCCTAAGGGGTCAAGGAATAGCCAGGCCTGCCTGTGGCCATAGCTGAGACAGTGTTGTCCTGACTGGAAGAACAGTACTCTGAACATTTACTAATCCTGCCTTGTACCCTGTTAACTTCCCTAATAAATCCTGTGAGTATGTTGTGTGAATTCTGTGTGGTCACTGCAATGAATTACTGAACCCATCTGAGAAGTAGAATCAAACCCATCTGAGAAGTAGGGTACTGTGGGAGGACTGGGTGGTGCTTTTTTGGCAGGTATTGTGGGTATTTGGAAATCACTTACTTGTAGGTTGAAGTTTCCAAGTATTTGAAAGGAAGCTTTACATTGTTGTTGTTAAGTGCTGTCGAATTGGTCCTGGCTCATAACAACCCTGTGTAGGGTTTCCGAGGCAGTATGTCTTTGCGGGAACAGAAAGCCTCATTTTTCTCCCATGGAATGGCTGATGGGTTCAAACCATGGACCTTGTGTTTGCAGTCCAGTGTTTATCACTATAGAGCTACCAAGTAGGTACATTTCAAATAAAAGGAAAAGGGAGAAATAAGAGAGTCATGACCAAACTGAAGTCCTTCATTATTTTTAAAATTATTTTTATTACAATCCCCTCCCTGCAACATTTATCCTACTTCCTACCTGTGGCTCCCCATTTACATCTTATATTTCACAAATGAACAAGGAAAAATACTTGAGGTACACTCACTAAACAAAAAATATATATCCATTTAAATGTCTATAGGGCACATTCTGCCAGTCAGCCTCCTGCCCACAGCCTTTCTCAGTCCGTGGACCTGGAAGCTGCAACTGCTCTGTGTCTCCATGCCACCGCCTCTGCCACCATCTCTGCTGTCACCAGTTTTTTAGGTAGGGATCTCACACTCCACTCATGCTCTTCCTTCTTGATGATTTTGGGCTCCCCGCCCCATTTTTTCAGTACCCCACGTGTCTATTCAAATCTCTCTCCTAATGAGAGCCAATTCAGGGCTGGCCAGGGTTAACTTTCCAAATGTAAATCATAGCCTGCCCTAATGTGGTTATTGTATGTAGCTCCTCCCTGGGGCTCACAAGATCCAAATTACTCCAACCTGCTGGAAAGAGGTGATTCCCTAGGGTTGTAAGCTGGTCAGAAAAATAGGAAAATAAAATAAAATCACACCTTTGTCGCTGTGCACCGCAGGTTGGTTTCTGCAATGCGAATATGTTTTCTGGTCTCTAAAGCTGTTCCTGAACTTTGAAGATGGCTTGTGACATGTTCCATTGGTTGCTACTGCTCATCAGTCACTTCTTGTCTTAATGCATCTATTCAACTTTTAATTGTAGAGATAAGAGAGTCACAATTCCAGATCAGCTTAGCCAAGTTCTATAGGTGGGGTTATCATGACTCCCAATTCTGGGCATAGAGCAGGAGTAGGGTGTTGGAGCAGGGGAGTTATTTTTTGCATAGGAAAAACAATGCAGTTTGCAGAATGACCCACATTTATAAGTGGCTTTCATTGAGGAATTCCTTTTGTTTCCAATATCACACAAGCAGAATTTACATACTTGCTTCAATCAAGGAGCAGACCCAAAGTATGAAACTTGTCACTTAAAAAACAAAACAAAAAACTTATTACAGCTAAATTTTCACAGCTTAAAATTCTCTTGTTGGTTGTGCTGTTCAAAATGAAGATATTCTCTTTTAACGTTGTTGTTACGTGTTTCGAACCAGTTCCAATTCATTGTTGTTGTCAAGTGCTGTCGAGTTGATTCCGACCCATAGCGACCCGGTATAGGATTTCCAAGGAGCAGCTGATGAGCTTGAACCGCCGACTTTGCAGTTAAAACGATTTTGCAGTCTGGCACCTTAACCCAAAGCACCACACCAGGACTCCTCATAGACTCCAACTCATAGCGACTCGTATAGTGTTTCTGAGGAGCAGCTGGTGAGTTTGATCCACCTATCTTTTGCTTCAAAAACCTTGTGGTCTAGTTCTAATCCTGTAGCACCACATCAGGACTCCCTTTTAACACTACCAACCATTATTTTTCCCACCCAGTTTATTCTTATTTCTGTTGGTTTTGAATTGAGTTTAGTTTGCTTCCTGTTCTTCTTTGGTAGAACTGGAGCACAGGTCTTTCAGAAAAAAGGCTGTAATATGTATTTGTCATGATTTGTATCAAGTTCTGCTTTGAGTTTATTTTTGAAAGCTAATAATGTATGATCTTTAGTACAGCCTTAAATTTATAGATAGGTGGCATTCTGTTTTAAAAAGTAATTTTTTTACGTGTAAGAATATAATTTTATTTTCTCACATCTCTGGAGACTAGAGGTCCATATTTAGACCATCAGCAGGTATATGCTTTCTTTGTATGTTCCAGGGAAAGAACTTTCCTTGTCCCTTTCTTCTTTTGTAGCTCTTGGTGTTTTTGGCTTTCTAAGTTTGTAGATGAATCTGACATATTGTCTCTACTGTGTGTGACAGAAAGTAATGAACTATCAGAGGTCACTAAATATGGAGAGTTGAGCTATGATTCTGACACATTATGAAAGATGAGCAGAGGTCTTTGCAAAATTTTCTGAGGCTGGTGTTCATGGATACACAGGTGTGATTTTTTTTCCTGTTCCCCGCACTCCCCTGGTGACCTGAGGAGAGGGTAAACCCCCTTCATGCATACCCTCAGGGAAGCTCCCACTTGCACTGTGGTTAGTGTCACAGGGAGATAAGCACTGAGGTTGTGAGCTCCCAAAAGTACATTTTATGCTTTATTTCATTTTTCTTGCTCTTGAGAATATACACAGCAGAACATAAACCAATTCATCAATTTCTGCATGTCCAATTCAGTAACATTGATTACATTCTTCAGGTTGTGCAGTCATTGTCATCTTCCATTTCTAAAACTCACTGTCCCCTAATTTTCATATCTGATCTTTCAAGTTGTTAAGTTGATCCCTTATAGCTAGCTCATTAAGGAGCATAATGCTTGAGACAAATATTCTTTAGTAGTTCAGCTAAACTGGTTTTAAGAAGACTAAAGAGGATATTTCTGGTTTACATTTTAAAGATTAGGTAAATCGGCTATACAAAACCTCTTTAAAGTGTTCTAGAGAAAGGATGTCAGTTTGAGGACTGAGGTGCACCTGACCCAAGCCATTGGTATTTTCAGTATCATCTGCATGTGAAAGTTGAACAATGAATAAGGAAGTCAGTAGAAAAATTTATACATTTGAGTTATGGTGCTGGAAAAGAATATTAAAAGTACTATGGACTGCCAGAAGAACAGAAAAAATCTGTATTGGCAGAAGGACAACCAGAGTGCTCCTTAGAAGTAAAGATGACAAGACTTTGTCTTGTATACAGTGCTCTTTTGTTCTATGAGTTGTTATGAGTCAGAATTGACTCCATGGCAGTAGGTTTCCACCCTTAGTTAAATTTATTCTTAGATATTTTATTCTCTTAGATGCTATTGTGGGACATTATAGGGTAAACACTGGATAGCTAACAGCAAGTTTGGCAGTTTAAATCCACCAGCCAATCATCGGAAACCCAGTACGGGGTCACTATTAGTGTCGGCCCTTGTAACAACAAGATTCTGTTTTAAATGTTACCATTTCCTTATTTCCCCTTTTAGATTTTCATTGTGGAGGTATAGAAACATTAACCTTGTACCCTCAAATTTAGCTAAATTCCTCTTTTAGCTCTAGAAGCTTCTTGTGAATTCTTTGAGATTTTCTACATAAAGGATCATGTCATCTGTTAAAACAGATCGTTTTATGTCTTCTTTTGTAATCTGGCTACCTTTTATTTGTTTTTATGGTCTTATTGCTCTGGTTAGGACTTCCAATAAAGTATTGAATTGGGAGTGTTAAGAGTGGTCACTATTTTCTTGTTCATGATTCCAATGGGAAGGTTTTAAAACTTTTTGTTGGCATTAGCTTTTTACACATGTACGTCATCATATCAAAGATCTTTCCTTTTATTCCAATCTTCTTGAGGGTTTTTCATCAAAAAAGAGTGTTGTTGGAATTTAGCAAATACGTTTGCTGCATCTGGTAGATTTAAAAGCCTACTTTGAATTTTTTTTTTTATTCCTTTAAAAACATTTACTCACTCATAAACCTACATAGTTTGATCTTGCCTTTATAGTTTTTCAATTTGGTTAGTTAACCTATTGATTTTACATCTTCTTTTTTCACTTAGGCATTTATTTCTATAACTTTGACTCTGAATACTGTCTTGTCTACAGTCCATAAATTTTGGTATATTGTGCTTTCATTTTGATTTGAGTATAGGAAATTTTTGCTTTCTCTTTTGATTTCTTCCTTGACCCATTCATAGTTTAATAGAATGTTTAATTGCTAAAGTTTTATGAATTTTCTAATTTTTTTTCTGTTGTTGATTTTTATTATCATTCCCTTGTGGTTATACCCTAAAAAGGCTCTGCCAGAAGCCTCTTTCACTGAGCAAGTTCTAGCACCCTTTTAGGTATTCCAATGTTATAGGCTGAAGGTAGACTTACAAGTTTTCTATAATCATGTTTCCAGATAGTCCTTTTGTTTCCCTCAAGTGTCTATTTTACAACAGTAGGCAAGGGAAGCAAATATCCATAAGACAGTCAAGCATCTTAAGATTATTTCCCCTCTTTTACCCATTCAGACTATGCCTCAATCCCTGTATAACAGAGCCCTTTTGTTCTAAGGTTGAACATACATCATTATTTACCTCTGTTTTATAAACCTGCCAAAGTGTTCTCCTGTCTACCTTGTTCTTCTATCCCCTTTCTCTTCTTATGTACTGCCCACCCCAACACCCAAACTGTGATGTGTCTATCCCCTACCCTGTGCTCTACCATCCCCCCATCTCCCCCCTCCCCCTGTAACCAACAAAGAATTTTTCCTTTTTTCATTTTTCTTCCTTTTACTGTGGATATCTTTTTTTTTTTTTTTTTTAAGGTTTTTAATTGTGGATTGAGTGAAAGTTTATAGGGCAGATCATCAGTTTTTCATTCAACAAACTGTACACTTTATTTCATTACAATGATTATAATCCCCTCCATCCCCTCCATGTACCATCAGTTAACAGTATTTCTATTCACTTTAGCTGTTTTTTTTTTTTTTTTTTTTAACACTCAGGCATATATAATAATTTACACCACCAAAGTGCACATTCTGCAAGTTTACCTCTTGGCCGCCAGCTCTTTTTCCATAAGTCACTGGGTGGTTTTTGCTCCCTAGAGGCTGACTGTGGCCCCGCCCTCTGATCTCCACCAAAATTTTGGATCAGAAGCAGAACCCTGATTGATTCAGAAATCTCTGAATTCCTTCTTGCTCCATTAGATTTCTCTGCTGGCAGGCTCCTGAAACGATTTCCCCTTACTTTATATTGAATTTAAAGCTCTGGGATTATCCTGGCAAAGTGTTTTTTTCTGGCTTTTCTGCACTTCCACCAAAGAGACTTTCTTGAGTCCTGTTCGCTTCCCCCGCCCCCAAACTGGAAGTTCCCCATCTTCTTTTGACCCTTCATGTATTATTCAATATATTCAATATATCAGTTATAGGCTGAAGACAGGCTTATAAGCTTTCTGTAATCATGTTTCCTAATATTCCTTTCTATCACACTCAACTGTCTGTTTTACAATAGTAAGCAAGGGAAACTAATATTCATAAGATAATCAAGCATCTTAACATTATTTTTCCTCTTTTACCCATTCTGCTGTGTATAAGGTCACTATGGGTTGGCACCGACTCAATGGCACCTAACAGCAAGAACATTCTGGTAACGTAGTGGTTATGAATCAGGCTGTGAACCGCAAGGTCAGCAGTTTGAAATTATCAGCTGTTCCACAGGAGAAAGATGAGGCTATCTGCTCCAGTAAAGATCTACAGCCTCGGAAACCCTGTGCAGGGTAGTTATGAGTCGGAACCGACTCCATGGCACATAAACAACAACAACAACATACTGCAAAAGTAAATAAAAGCAAGTGAGATTAATTTTAATATTATGTTTGATTTAGCCAAATACACATTTCAACATATATTCAATATAAATTGTTATTGTTTAGTGCCTTCGAGTCAGATCTGACTCATAGTGACCCTGTATAGGGTTTCTGAGGAGCAGCTCGTGGGTTTGAACTGCTTACCTTGTGGTTCACAGTCCAGTGCTTATCTTACAGCACCACACCAGGCAGCAATTAAAAATGAGATATTTTGCATTTTTTTCATATTAAGTCTTTGAAATTTGTTGTTGTTAGGTGCCATGGAGTTGGTACAGACTTATATCAATCTTATGTATAACAGAATCAAACACTGCCCAATCCTGGGTCACCCTCACAATTGTTGCTAGGTTTGAGCCCATTGATGCCACTGTGCCATTCCATCTTGTTGCGGGTCTTCCTCTTTTTGTCTGACCCTCCTCTTTACCAAACATGATATCCTTCTCCAGTGGCAGGTCCTTCCTGACAATATGTCCAAAGTATGAGAGATGAAATCTGGCCATTCTGGATTCTAAGGGGCACTCTGGCTCTACGTCTTCCAACACAGATCTATTTGTTCTTTTGGCAGTCCATGGTACCGACTATATTTTCCAACACCATAACTCAAATGCATCAATTCTTCTACAGTCTTCCTTATTCGCTATCCAACTTTCACATGCATATGTGGTTATTGAAAATATCATGGCTTGCGTCAGGTGCACCTTAGTCCTCAAACTGACTGACATCTTTGCTCTTCAAAACTTTAAAGAGGTCTTGTGCAGCAGATTTGCCCAATGCAAAAATACATCGTTTGATTTCTTGACTTCCATGAGTGTTGATGATTGATCCAAGCAAAATGAAGTCTTTGACAAGTTCAGTCTTTTCTCCATTTCTCCACTTTCAAGTAGTGTGTATTTATTAAACTTGTATGTGCCTCTCAGTTTTGACTAGTAACATTTCAAGTGCTCAATAGTCATGCATGGCTGTTGGCTTCTATACTGGCTAACTCAATGCTCGGCCTTGCTCTCAAGAATATAAAAATGTATCAGGTATGGTTCTTTTACATGATGTGGAAATGCTTATCAGTAGGAATGAGTCTGAATATAACTGGCTTTCTAGAAAGCTGATCTTTCATTTATCACCTACATAGGCTGCAAATCAAAGGTTAAAACCAAATGTAGTATTGGTTTTTTTTTTTAAGTTCATCGAATTCTCCTGTACCCCTTTTGGGAGAGTAGGCCTCTTAAAGCAGGGCATCATTTTGATTCTTTAAATATTCTAAATGGCAGGGAGGTTACAGACCTCAGCAGAGTGGCCATGAACTGTGACAGGATTTGATTTAAGATGGTAACTTCAGTATCATCAAAGAAGAGTCACCTACTCTTAAACCATTCAGGTGATTCTGGGTAAACACTAACACCAAGAAAACAGTAGCTACTAATCTAGCAATTATTTATTTTTCCCTTCCCCATTGCTTAATTTTGACTTGCAATATTGATGGATTCTATGAGGGAAAATATTGAATGATTCAGAAAGCATCGAAAGAAGATGGAAAGATTACAGAGTCACTGTACCAAAAAGATATGGTCGATGTTCAACCATTTGAAGAGGTAGCATATTATCAACAGCCGATGATACTGAAGGAAGAAGTCCAAGGTGTACTGAAGGCATTGGCAAATAATAAGGCTCTGAGAATTAATCGAATACAAATTGAAGTATTTCAACAAACTGATGCAGCTCTCGAGGCACTCACTTATCTACTCCCAGAAATTTGGGAGACTCTTGCCTGACCACTTGATTGAAAGAAATTCATATTTGTGCCCATTCCAAAGAGAGGTGAAGTGGCCCAATGGAATGTGGAAATCATCAAACAATATCATTAATATTGCATGCAAGTAAAATTTTGCTAAGATAATTTAAAAATGTTTGTAACAGTATATTGACAGGAACTGCCAGAGGTTCAAGCCAGAGTCAGACAAGGATGTTGAATGAGGGATATCATTGCTGATGTATATAGACCAAGAAGAGTTGTTCAAACAGAACAAGGGAATGCTGTATGGTTTAAAATTAGAATAGGTGTTTGCCAGGCTTGTATTATTTTGCCAAATCCATCCAGTCTGTATGCTGAGCAAATAATCCAAGAATCTGTATTATATAAAATGTGTTGTCAGGGTTGGAGGAAGACTTATTAACAATGCTGATTATTAACAAAGGCTGTACAGCCTTGCTTGTTTGAGAGTGAAGAGGACTGAAAATACCACAGTATTCAGTATGGATTGTACCTCAATATAAAGAAAACAGAAATTCTCACCACGGGACCAATAAATAACATCGAGATAAATGGAGAGAACAGTTTGAAGTTGTGAAAGACTTCATTTTGCTCAAATCAACCATCAGTGCTCATGGAAGCAGCAGTCAAGAAATCAAGTGATGTATTGCATTAAGCAGATCTGTTGCACAAGACCTCTTTAAAGTTTTGAAGAGCAAAGATGTCAGTGTGGGACTAAGGTATATGCCTGATTCAAGCCAAGATATTTTCAATAACCTTTTATGCCTGTGAATGTTGGACAATGAATAAAGAAGACTGTAGAAGAATTGATTCATTTGAGTTATGGTGTTGGAGGAGAATATTAAAAGTATCATGGACTAACAAAAGAACATACAAATCTATGTTGGAAGAAATACAGCCAGAATGCTCCATAGAAGTCAGGATGGCCAGATTTCATCTCTCATACTTTGGACATAATATCTGGAGGGACCCACTCCTGGGGAAGGATATTGTGCTTTGTAAAGTGGAGGGTCAGTGAAAAAGAGGAAGACACCCAGCTAGTGGATTGGCACAGTTACAGCTGGATTGGGCTGTGTTTCTTTCCATTGTGCATATGCTTGCTATGAGTCAGTTCCAATTCAACACCTAACAACAACAACATTGCTTATGTTCATCTCTCATTATTCTGAACTTCTCTGGGGCTCCCTTTTTCTATATTGTACTTTGTTACATGTCCTTAGTCATTTCTGAATCGTAGCAACCCTAAGTACAACAGAATGAAACACTGCCCGGTTCTGCACCATCCTCACAATTGTTCTTATACTTGAGCCCATTGCTGCTGTCACTATGTCGATCCATCTCCTTAGAGGGTGTTCTCTTTTTTGTTGGCCCTTCACTTTACCAAGCATGACGTCCTCCAGGGACTGGTCCCTTCGGATAGCATGTCCGAAGTATGAGAGACAAAGTCTTGCTATCCTGGCTTCTAAGAAGCATTCTTTTTTTTCTTTCTTTCATGTTTTATTGTGAATTATATGATATTTTGCATGAGAGAACTTTAGCTTTACATTCATTCCATCGTATATCGTCTCATTGCCATGGTTCCAGTCTCCTCCATGCATCATCAACCGACCAAAGGGTATACCCTATAAACCCGCCCCCACCATTCTTCAGGACCTAGTCCCTCTCCCTCTCTGAATCAAAAATCCCCATCTGCTTCATAACTCCATGTCATCGTTCTGCCTCCATCTCGGGCTTCGCTGGGTAGGGTCCCGCTCTCAGCTCTTCTCCGTTGATGGTTCCAGAGACCTCCGCTCCTAGACTGGAGAGTTAACAACTCCCTTCCTTGCTACCAAACGTCTACCTTTACATTTCCAACCCTCACAATCAGTACTGGTAACAATCATTCACGATTGTATCACAAGTGACCCTTCTGCATTTCATTTCATCAGCTCCGCCTAGACAGATTGGATAGTACTCACTGGAGATTCTGCCTTCCTCCATGCCCCCTAGCTCTAGGTTCCCTCTTGAAAGCTTGTAAGCCAGTTACTTCTTGCCTTTGTGGTCCCTCCCCCCCATTTGGGTATCCAATGTCCAAGTTGCCCATCTCTGTCTACTCTGTGTGTGGAGGGGTTGGGAATGTTTCTTGCTGTGAGGGTTTGTTCCCTCTTTTGGGTTACTGCATCCATAGGTATAGATCAAGTTCATCAAATTGTCTCAGATCACTCTTTTTTTTTCCCCCCCTCTTCTTTCTTCTCCTGGTTGAGTTCTGATCATCCATTCATCAGGACCAGGTCACGTGGGTACCATCTGCAAGTGTGGGTGTTCTTGTGCGTATGCCCTCTCTTCCTATCAGCTGGTAGCTTCACTCTAGTCTTCTGTGGCCACGCCGCTGACTCTGGGCCCAGGAGTCCCCAGGTCTCCCCACACTGCTGGCCAACCAGATCCCCATCTGGGTCCACAGAAGCCCACCGGACATTGTAGGGCTTAGCTTGCCGCTTCATTGCTGCTTTTACCCCACGTCCCCCTATCGGTGATGTGTGTGGTCACCAATCAGGACGCGTATTTCCGTTGAGTCTTAGTCTTGGAAGGGGGTTTGCATTAAAGGGACCCGACCATTTGCCTTGATGTTTCCTGGACAAGCAATTTGTTTGTTCTTGTAGTAGCAGTCCATCTACCTCTATTGTTTTGTATTTTTCCTGTAGGTCATTCTTTCAAGAAGTATCTTCTGTTCTAGCTGCTCTAGGCTGGTTTGCTCGTCCTTTCAAGTTGTAATTTCCCATCTCTGGAGATCTGGATGTAGTTCAGGCTTCTACCTATCATCTTATGTATTGCAAAGGCTCTGCAGGTATCCTCCTTAAGAAGCATTCTTTACTGCTTCCAATATAGATATGTTTGTATCTGGCAGTCAATATCATAACTCAAACGTATCGATTCTTCTATGGTCTTTTTTCATTGCCCAACTTTCACATGCATATGTGGCTATGAAAAATACCGTGGCTTGGGTCAGGTGCACCTTAGTCCTCAAATTGATCTCTTTGCTCTTTAACGCTTTAGGGGATGTGTAACTATACGAGGATAAGTAAAAAAGTATTGCTACTAGTATTAATTACATCCAGTTTATATGTGCACAGGTTTATTTCATACAAAATGTGGTTAAACATTTTTCTGGGATTAGTGGATTGTTGCGAAGATGTTCTATCAGTAATTTATTTGTCTTTTTCTCATTAGGATTCTCTCAGAAAAAAAGGTCCAATCAAAACAATGGCCCAGGGCTTCATCTGGGCCATTTAAATTCAAGAAAAAGTGGTCAACTCAGAATGTTATGGTGACTTTATCGGGGATTCCAAGGGAGTAATCTCAAAGGACACAGAACAATCACGAGGTTTTATTATAAAGTTGTAAGAAAACTGAAAATTTCACTGGTCAGAAAAAGACATGAAAACTACATAGGATTTTTTTTTCCTCCATCATGACAGTACACCTGCTCATTCTTCTAGAGTAACAAGGCTTATCCTACAAGAATTTCTTTCAGAAATCTTATTCTATCCAATCTACATGCCTCAGCATATCCTTTCAGTCTTCTTTTTCTTTCCCAGACTCAAAGAACATTTGAAAGGAACATGATTTTGAGTTACTTGAGGATCCCCAAACTACTGTTTTGATGTGGTGTAAATCAAAGAACGTAGAATTCTTTGCAGAAGGTTTAGATAGATGAAAACATCATTCAGAAGTGTATAGCCCTAGATGAAGGATGTGGTGAGAGTTTTTGTTTAATAAAGGTTTCTGTAATTTTGTAGCTATACTTTTTTACTTGCTCTCATATCTTTGAGGGTGTGCAATCGTGTGTGATAGTGTGAGGGTGTATCACTGTGTGCAAGACAGTGTGTGTTCCCTTGAGTAGCTATGTAAGAGATAGATGAGTGAATTTACAGCCTCTCAAAGTATATCGAGGTATAGAATAAAAGATTCTGGTTCACATCTTCTCAGAAGGAGGAGACACAAATTATGGAGCGTGAATATAGATCTTATGCTGACCTGCCAATTTCTTTCTTTCTTTTTTTAAACTTTTAATTTAGGATTGAGTACAGTTTTACAGAGCACATTATCATTTTGCATTCAACAAATCATATACTTTGCTTCCTTACAGTAATTGCAATCCCCTCTTTGTACTATCAGTTAACAATATTTGCCTGTATTCACTTTAACTCTTGCTTTAACTCTGTGTTTCCCACTACCTTCGTCTTTCCTCTGGCAACCTTTATCTTGTTGTGTCTTGTCTGTTCTGTCACCCATGTTAACATGTGTCTACCCTCAAGGTGGTGAATAATCTCCCCTCAACCCCCTGGAACTATTATAGAATGTTTCTTTTATCAAGAAAACCTTTTATTAACTTTTTGCATCATTGATTTCACACAGTATTTGTCTCAGATGACTCAAAATAATGTCATCGAGGTTTATCTATGTTGTAAGTAGTATTGCAGATTCATTGTTAGTCTTCAACTTTGTATTCCATTGTGTATATGTACCAACCTTTGATTAACTATTCTTCTGTTGAGGGGCATTTAGGCTGTTTCCATCTTTCTGGTGGGTCTCTTATGGACAGCATATTGAAGGATCCTGTTTTCTTATCTATTCTACTCTATCTCTTGACTGGTGCATTTAATCCATTTATAGTCAGTGTAATTACCAATAGGCCTAAATCGATTGCTGTCATTTTGTTGTTGCTATTGTTGTTTTTGGTGTGTATATGTGTGTGGTGCTGCTGGTTTCTTTGTTCCACATGATTTTCTGCACTGAGTTAATTTTGTTTGTGAGTTTTATTTTCATTTTCTTTTCTGTTGTGTTAATGTTCACTAAATCTTTCTGATATTTCTTTTTTTTATTTTGATGTGAAGGTGTATTTATTTTCTTTGAGATTGTCCTGTAAATTATTAATTCCAGTCCCAACCCCCACCCCATGGACTCCTGGTGTAGCACTGTAGGATCAGCACTGGACTACAAACCGCAAGGACTGTGGTTCAAATCCACCTGCTGCTCCTCGGAAACCCTATGCAGAATTGCTATGAGTTAGAACCAGTTTGATAGCACTTAACAACAACAACCCGTCCAACTATAAACAGTGTGTTTTATTGTGATATCTATTTGATTTCCTTGACATTTGGAAGTTCTGTATCCACACTATTCCCTCTTTTTGCTTTATTATAAATTGATATCTCTGGTTCCCTCTATTCAGTAGTGTAGATTTGTTTTACTTTGTTGTTATTGTTGGTAAGTGCCATTGAGTCATTTCCAACCCATAATGACTGAATAGAGTTTTCAAGAAGCGGATGGTGAGCTTGGACCACCGACCTTGCGGCTCAAACCAACGTTGCAGTCCAGCACATTAACCCACAACACCATACTTCTATATCTGGATTGAGTTCTGGGTGGTGGTGTTATATATGTTAATCTTAGGTTGTTGTCTGCTGTTGTTGGTCCTCAGTCCAAAGAATTTTTTTTGGTACAGTTGCTTTGGTTATTATAAATTCCTTTAATTTCTGTTTATCTGGAAATGTCTTAATTTAGCTGTCATATTTGATGGACAGCTTTGCTGGGTATCTTGATTTTGGGTTGGCAATTTTTATTTTTTTATCAGAATTTTATATATGCCATCCCATTACGTTCTTAAAGAAATTCCATAAGACTGAGAAATCAGAGCTTAGTCTTGTTGGTTCTCTTTTGTAGGTAACTTTTCATTTTTTCTGAGGTACTATCAAGATTCTTTCCTTGTCTTTGATTTTGGAAAGTTTGATTATGATATGTCTTGGAGATTTTCTTTTGGAATCTACCCCTTTGGTGTTCGTTTAACTTTTTTGTATGCTTATCTTCTCATCTTTTATGATATTTGACAGTTTTCTCTGTGCCTTTTATTATCTTTTGCTATTATGGAATTCTGATCACCCATAAGTTACTCCTCTTCAAGGTGTCCCACATAAAACTCTTTGGCTTTCTTCATATTTTTTTCATTCTATTTTTCTGATATTCATCTAGAATACTAGTATTGAGAGATTTACCTTCAAGCTCACTTTTTTGGTCTTCCATTGCTTCATATCTACTCCATTGCCATTTCGAAGATATTAGTATTAATCTTCTGGATTTCCAAAGGCAGGGTTTGTATTGTTTCAAAACTTGCATTTATTTTGTCTCTTTACTCTTGTAGTGTTTTCCTGAATTCCTCTAGCTTTTTCTGTGTTTTTATTTCTTTCCTCAATCTCTTTGTCAATCCTTTGAAAGTACCTAAATATCATTCTTTTGTGTATGTGTGTGAGTTTTTGTTTTTATTCAGATGGGTTGCTGAATATCCATTCTAATATTCCTAGGATTTAAAAATATATATTTATTTAATCATTTATTGCATATTTGGTGAAAGTTAACACTGAAAATTAGGTTCCCCTCTTAGCAATTTGTATATACATTGTTCTGTGCTGTGGGTTACAATGTTTATAATGTATCAGCATTACCATTTTCATTCCGTTTGCTTTGCTTCCACTGATCTAACTTTCCTTCCCCTTCTTGCCTTCTCACCTTTGTTTTTGGGTAAATGTTGCCCATTTGGTTTCATGTACTTCATTGTTTGAGGAAGCACATTACTCATGGGTGATAATGTTAATTTTATAAGCCACTCTGTTATTTGACTGAAGGGTGACCTGTAGTTCCAACTCTGTGTATGAAGGGTTTTTGAGAGAGATAATCTCAGGGCTTCCTCTAGTCTCTTTCATTCCAGTAAGTCTGGCCTTTAAAAAAAAAAAAAAAAATTTGAATTTTGTTCCATGTTTCTCATCCACTTTATCCAGGACTTCTGTTGTGTCCTTGGTTGGTGGCTGGGTACCATCTTATTCTGGTTTGAGGAAGTTGGATGTAGTTTGTGTGAACCATTAGCCCCGTGCATTGGTTTCTTCTTTGGTTCTTAGAGTTCTGTCATTCTCTTTTGCTCCATATGAGCAGAGACCAATAGTTTTATTTTAGATGGTTGCTCCCAAACTATTTTTTAAATGTTTTATTGTGAATTATGTGATAATTTACATGGGAGAATATTAGTTTTACATTCATCTTATCGTATATCATTTCATTGCCATGGTTACAATCCCCTCCATGCATCATCAACTAACCAAAGGATATATCCTACAAGCCTGCCCTCTGCCCCCCCACCACCTGAAAAGGGGTGGACAAAAACAAGGAATAAGTCAGGAAAGTACTACAAGAGCAATCAAGCAAGATTGATACAGCATTGGAAAAAATTCAAAACCTGAAAAAATAGGTCCAGATGATTAATAATAAAATATTAGAAATGGACAATATACTGAAAGGGGAAAGGAGCAGAATAGAAGAGATGGAAGCCAGAACTAGTGAGCTGCTAAGATTGAGCAAGCAGAAAAAAGGATAAAAAAAATCTGAAGAGAGTCTAAGATACATGCTGGATAACATGAAGAGGAACAACTTAAGAATTATTGGCATTCCGGAACAGGAAGAATCAGAGAAGTCCACAGAGGAGATAGTTGAAGAGCTTATGGAAGAAAATTTCCCTAACATCTTGAAAGACGAGCAGATAAACATTCAAGAAGCCGAACGTACCCCAGGAAGGATAGACCCCAACAGAAAGTCACCAAGACATATAATAAGCTCTCTAAAATGAAAGACAAAGAGAGAATCTTCAAAGTAGCCAAGGAGAAGAGAATTGTCACTTACAAAGGCAAGCAAATCAGATTAAACTCTGACTTCTCAGCAGAAACCATGCAGGCAAGAAGGCAATGGGGAGACATAAACAAAACCCTACAAGAGAAAAACTGCCAACCAAGAATCGTCTATCCAGCAAAACTATTAATCAAATATGATGGTGCAATCAAAACATTCCAGGATAAACAGAATCTAAGAGATTTTGTTAAATCCAATCCAGCACTTCAAAAAATCCTAAAGGGAGTTCCGTGAACTGGAAATCAACAAGAACAGACAACAACCAGAGATTGACAAATGTGGCAACAAACACCACATGGAACTCAGTCAACAGATAGCAGAGTTCAGAAGAGAACAAAACTACAAGAGCAAATTCAAAGGAGCTGGGAGGTCAACTGAAGATACAAATAATATCAATGTCAAAGAAGGGATAAATGTAGGAATAAAGATCCAGGTGGTGAGGATGTCAGGTAGATTACAGGATACAATAGACTCTCTTAAATTGAGAGAAAAGTTAATAGACTATAAGGTAACCCCAAAGAAAGTTAATACCTCACAACATACCATGAAAATGAATTTCCAAGCAGAAAAAGAAAATATGAAAACTAAGAAGAAACCGACAAGAAATAGCACAAAAAAATCCACAAACTCGGCACAATAAGGCATGCAGAACAAAGGAATGAACAGCACTACCAAAAAATTAATGTAATGGCAGCAGTTAATTTGTATCTGTTGATAATTACGTTGAATGTCAATGGATTGAATGCACCAGCAAAGAGACAGAAAGTGGCAGAATGGATAAGAAAACAAGACCCTTCAATATGCTGCTTGCTACCTTACACACAAAGACAAAAACAGACTAAAAGTTAAAGGATGGAAAAATATATACCAAGATACCTGCAACAATAAACCAACAGGAGTGGCAATTCTTATCTCTGATAAAGTAAACTTTAAGTCAAAAACCAGCATAAGAGATAAAGAAGGACACTGTCTCATGATCAAAGGGTCAGTTGAGCAAGACATAATAAATATTTACACTCCCAATGAAAGAGCACCAAGAATATGAAGCAAACCTTACTAGAATTGAAGAAATAAATAGATAAATTGACAATTATAATGGGAGATTTTAATATGCCACTTTTGAAAAGGGCCAGAACAACCAGAAAGAAACTCGACAAATTTCAGAGGAACTAAACAGCATAATCAACCAACTTGACCTCATAGACGTGTACAGAGCATTCAAGTCAACAACAGCACAATATGCTTTCTTTTCCAGTGCATATAGAACATTCTCCAGAACTGACCATGTATAAGGTCACAAAGCAAGCCTCCATAAATTTACAAACATCAAACTACTGCAGAGCATCTTTTCAGACCACAACACTATAAAACTAGAAATCAACATTAAGAAGCCCAAGGCAATAAAGTTGAATACATGGAAGCTGAACAACACCCTGCTGAAAAGTGACTGGGTAAAAGAAGACATTAAACATGAATTCATAAAGTTCCTAGAAACAAACGAGAATGAAAACACAACATACCAAAATCTTTGTGACACAGCGAAAGTGGTGCTGAGAGGACAATTTATTGAGATAAATGCACACATCCAAAAAGAGGAAAGAACCAAAATTAACAAATTAACACAGCATCTCCAACAATTATAAATTGTCCAACAGAGGGAACCTACAGTCACCAAAAGAAAAGAAATACTAAAGATAAGAGCAGAAATAAATGAGATGAAAAACAGAAAAACTATAGAAACAATCAACAGGACAAGAAGCTGTTATTTGAAAGGATTAATAAAATTGACAAACCATTGCAAACCTAACAAAAGAAAATAGGGAGAGGACACAAATAACTTGCATTAGAAACTACCCAGGCAATGTCATAATGGAACCCAAGGAAATCAAAAGGATAATAACAGAATACTATGAAGAGTTGTACTCCAACAAATTCAAAAACTTAGAAGAGATGGATGCATTTTTAGAAAAACACGATGTACCAAAACTTCCACAGA
>NW_006408893.1:1023862-1024869 GCF_000296735.1 Chrysochloris asiatica | reverse complement strand
GATTGATGCAGAAAAGGCATTTGACAAAATCCAATATCCATTCTTGATAAAAACACTCAACAAAGTAGGAATTGAAGGGACATTACTTAGTATAATCAAGAGCATACATATAAAACTAACAGCCTACATCACTCTCAATGGAGAGAAACTGAAAGCCTTCCATCTGCGAATGGGAACCAGACAACAATGACTTTTGTCACCACTCCTTTTCTTTATTTCCCCCCTAGCTTCCTTGTTTTTCCACCTCCCACTTCTTGTGTATTGCCCTCCCCATCACCTGAACTATGATGTGTCTGTCCCCTACCCCGTGCTTTATTTTACCCTCCTGCTATCTCCCAACTCCCCACCAGATCCCCACCAGTAACCAACAAAGAGGTTTTTTTTTATTTTCCCATTTTATATGAGTATCTTTTCTTAAGCTTTTACAATAATGGTATTATGCAGTATTTGTTCATTTGTGACTGACTAATTTCACACAGCATAGTGTCCTCAAGGTACATCCATGTTATGCGGTGGCTTGCAGCTTCCTTGTTATTCTTCAAGGCAGCATAATATTCCATTGTGCATTTCATCCATAGCACTTAGGCTATCTCCATCTTTTTGCTATTGTAAATAGTGCTGCTATGAACGTTGATATGCATATATATACTTGTGTTATGGCTCATATTTCTTTTTTTAAAAAATGTTTTATTGTGAATTATGTGATAGTTTACATGGAAGAACTTTAGTTTTACATTCATTCCATCGTATACCATCTCATTGCCATGGTTCCAATCCCCTCCATGCATCATCAACCACTCAAAGAGTATATCCCAGAAACCCGCCCCCTACACTTCCCCTCCTCCCCCCAGTTTTCAGCCCCTTTCCCTCTCTGGGTCCAAAGTCCCCGATCGCTTCATCACTCCGCATCATCATCTCTGCCTCCATCTCAGGCATCTCTGTTTCTCTGGATAGGGTCCCGCTCTCGGCTCTTCTCTGTTGATGGTCCCAGAGGTCTCTGCTCCTAT
>NW_006408893.1:1009574-1016724 GCF_000296735.1 Chrysochloris asiatica | reverse complement strand
ATAATAAGGAAGAAAAATCTGTAGCTTAATATAAGTATGTTTTTAAAGTCCTAACTCTCTTTCAGTCACTTCTGCCCTCCTCTCCTTGCTGTTAGGTGCTGTCTAGTCAATTCTGACCCATAGCGACCCTGTATAGGGTCTCCGAGGAGTGGCTGGCGGGCACAAACCACTGACCCTGCAGCTCAAATGGCCCTGCAGTGCGTCACCTCAGCCCACAGCGCTGTGCCGGACTCCTCTCAAACTAGTGAAAGCAAAAAAGCAGACCACATATGATGTACTTCCACGTCCCCCACACAGGGCCTCTGAGGTGTAGCCCGTGAGCTTGAACCACCGACCCCGCAGACCAAAAGGCCCTGCAGTGGCACCCCAATCCATAGCGCTACAATGGGACACCTCTCAAACCAGTGAATGTAAGCCAACCAAACAGGACACACATCCGTGTCTCCTGTATAACGTTTCCAATAAGTGGCTGGTGAGCATGAACCACCGGCCCTGTCCCACCGGCCCTGTTGTTCAAACGAATTTGCAGTGCAGCATCTCAACCCACAGCACTATTGGGCTTCCTCTCAAACCAATGAAGAAAGGTAGACCAAACCTGCATCTCAGCCTGGCCAGGGTGCGCAAGCTCCTGGAAGAGGAAAGCGCCAGCGTTGGGTGCGGTTCCCAGCCACTTGGCTAAGCCCCCACCTCCACTCACCGAGATGTATGTGAGCAAACTATGAGAGCACCCACTCCCAATACCAAAGCAAAAAAACAAGATCGAAGCCACCCAAAATCAACAAAGTACACCGTGCACCTTTTTTTTTCCCGCCCCCCAAAATGTTCCTGCGGAGCATTTCCACAGCGTCTCTGCGGCCCTTATTTAGTCCCGCCGCTCTGTCTAACCCAGGATGTGGGTCCAGGAGCCTGGCAGGCAGACTCAAGTATGCGCGACCTCCCACCTCCACTCCAAATTCTACAGGCTACAAGCCTCCAAGGCTCCAAACCACTCCTATATCTGTGGGTCCGAATCCTGGAGCTCTGTCTTGCCTCCTTTCTGCCTGGAATTCCGAGCCACTTTTGACGGCGACCTTCACTATACCTTCACCCTAGCCACCAGCAAGCCCTGCCCTCCTTGCTTCTTCAGTTAGTCTGTAAAGTTCTTACTCTGTTTCAGGCCCCTCTGAGTTTTGCTACTTGTTGAAATGCTGTGGGGTGGATTCTGACCCACAGCTACCCTGTATAGGGTTTCAAATAGCAGCTGTTGAGTTGGAACCACAGTTACTGCAATTCTAAAAGCTTTGCGGTCTGGCGGATTAAACCACAGCAGGGGTGCTTTGTTACTGGTATTAAGCTTCTACTCAGCTTGGGCTGGCCCAAACCTTGATGCTTTGATGGGCAAGCCTGAGGCTAGGAGGCTGGGCAGAGGGCTGGCCTAGGCCGAAGAAGTAGGGGATGGGTTTTGTGCTTGTAGGCAGATGGGGTCTGTTTTCGATGACATCTAAAATGCCTCTCTTTGTCTCCCTGTGCCTTGAGCCCCCCAATTTTTCCTATATACTCGCTGGTACTGCCCAATGTGACAATTAGGACCCCCCTGGGATGGACTATGTTGGTTCCTGTGGCCCCAATGATTTTCTGAGAGCGTCAGCCCTTTGAATGGGTCTGCTCAGGCTCTGCTAAATTCTGCAGTGGGCGGAGCCGTCCCCGGGTAGGAGCCCGGAGCAGGCGGGTGAAAGTTAAAAATGCTCGTAACTCCTCAATAGTTTGATCCTTAAAAAAAACAAGTTCATAAAATTGTAGCTTAATTTTTTATGTTTGCCCAAAAGCTTTCTGTCTTCCAGGCGGGGGCCCCAATTTGTGATACTGCCCCCTACTTTTTCCCAAGTCCGCGTACCTGTCCTACCCAGTCCTGTAAGCACCGCCTTCCTCCTGTCACCACTCCTTTTCAATGTTGTTTTGGAAGTATTCACCAGAGCTATATGGCAGGATAGGGTAATTAACGACATCCAAATTGTCAAAGAGGAAATAAAACTCTATTTGCAGATGATATGATCCTATGCATAAAAAGTCGCAAAGACTCGGTAAAAAAGCTACTAGACATCATTGGAAGATTAAGCAAAGTGGCAGAGTATAAGATCAGCGTACAAAAATCAGATGGATTCCTGTATAGTAGCAATGACAATGCTGAAAAAGACATTAGGAAAGAAAGAACCATTTACAATAGCCACCCAAAAGATGAAATATTTAGGAATAAACATAACCAGAGAACCAAAGGACCTACACAAAGAGAATTACAAAACACTATTACAAGAAACCAAAAGAGACTTACGAAAGTGGAAGAACATACAATGTTCCTGGATAGGAAGACTCAACATTGTGAAAATGTCAATACTACCCAAAAGCTATTTATACATATAATGCAATCCCAATCCAGATTCCAGTGATATTCTTCAAAGAGAGAAAAGACAATTACAAACTTTATATGGAAAGGAGACCCAGGATAAGCAAAACACTGCTCAAGAAGAAGAACAAGGTTGGAAGCATCTCACTCCCCGATTTCAAAATCTACTACTCAGTGACAGTGGTCAAAACAGCCTGGTACTGGTACAATGAAAGAATCCAGAAATTAATCCATCCACATATAGCCAACTGTGGAGGAGATAGTCTCTTCAACAGATGATGCTGGCAGAACTGGAAAGCTATATGCAAAAGATTGAAACAAGACCTTTCCCTCATGCCCTATACAATAAAAGCAAGGATTAAAGACCTAAATGTGAATGTCAAAATTATGAAAGTCATCAATGAAAAAATAGAGACAAATGTGAGGGCTCTAATACAGGGAATACACAGACCACCCAACATTTTGAAAAGTACACAAACAAAAGTAGACAAAATAGATGAGTGGGACATACTAAAAAATTTAAAACATACGTGCATCAAAAGACTTCACCAAAAGAGTAAAAAGGGAACCCACAGAATGGGAAAAAATATTTTGCAATGACCAACTGTAAGGGGTAGGAAATATAGAGGTAGATTTTTTTGACAAAAGTAAGAGAGTGATTGATTTTGTAGCCCAGGAGCTGAGGTCCCTGGGACCATCAAGTGAGCAGAGTGGAGAGCGGGACCCTATCCAGAGAGACAGTGAAGTCAGGGATGGAGACAGAGATGATGACATGGACAGATGGAGTGTCTGGGGACACTGGACTCATGGAGGGAGAAGGGCTGTGTGCTGGTGGTGGGGGGAACGGTCCTGTGTGGTGTACCCTTTGGGGTTATTTAATGATGAAAGGAGGGGATTGTAATCAATGCGATGAAACAAAATGAGTGTAAAGCTGATGTTTTCCCATTTAAACCTCACAGTAAAAACTTAGCCTTCATGGGTATGTTTAGTTTCAAAATGAGGGTGTACGGTAGAATCCCCATTTCTAGTTTTCCTCTTATCTATATGGGTTGGATGTAATCAGGCCGGAGAGGATACTGATAGGATTTTATTATTTCATTTGTGAGTAATTGTTAGTAGAATTAATTGTGATTGTCAAAACTGTAATTGTAGAAGATATATAACTAAAAAGGGAGAGTAGTTGATCTTTCATTTCAGGAACTGGCAGCCCCAGGACCATCAAGATGGAAGAATATATGCGTAGTATGGAATCTCTGGCTGGAAAAGTGGTGACAGCTAAGATGACAGCAGAAGTAGTCTCATGGAAAAATAGAGTAGCTATGGATTCTAGGTCCATGGACTGAGTAAGGCTGTATTCCTAAGGGCAGGAGCCTGGATGGCAGAATGTTCCCTTTCTACATTTAAATGAATATATGTCTTTGCTTTTGTTTCCTATGTGTGCATCAAATATTTTTGCTTTGATAATTTGTGACATTTAAGATGTAAATGGGCCAGTATATTTTTGGTTGTACATGTTTTAGTTATATCATGTTAGGTGCAAGTATGACTTTACAATGTTCTTTACTTAAAGATTATACATGTAGTTTATAGTTGTCAAGTTGACATGGTTGGACTTTAATAGTTAGATTCTATGTCAACTTGACTAGGCCTGGATTTCCAGTGGTGTAGCAGTAGGGATGTGTTTACTCCCTTGGCAATGAAACCTAATATAGACATAGTTAACTCTACGATGATTGGTTATAAACTGTCAGTGCTTCCTTGTGGGTGTGACCTGCTCCCAATATAATGGACATCTAGAAAAGGCTCTCTATTTTCTGCTGGGGACCTGGGACTCTACAATTGCAAGTTATTTCCTTGTTAATAAACTTTTCTTTACATAAATGGAGTCCTGATGTGGTGTGGTATATTAAAGCACTGGATTGAAGGTTGTTTGATACAAGGTTGTAGGGTAAGTACTGGACTGCAAGGGCTCCGTTGCTGTCTCCTGGAAGGTGAGAAACAGGAGAACTACTGATCCCCAACCCTCTCCGCCCCCCACCACACATGCAAGAAAACAAAACAGAATAAAAAATCAAGCAACCATCAATAAAACGAGCAAATAATAAAAGTGAAAAAATAAATCAGTCAGCAAAAGGAAAAAAAAAGAGTATGATAACTAAAAAGAAAATGGAGCTATGGATGAGAAAAATAAAGAGAAAATAAATGGAACAATAAAAAAAAACACCTTAGAAAACCCTGGTGAGGGAAGATGAAGAGAAACAGAATAGAGAGTAGTAAAGCAAGGTCAAAAGGAAAATAGTAAAAAAGAGGAGGGGAAATGAGAAGAAGAAGGAAGAACAAAAACGGAGATAGAAAGGATAAATTTCAATGGAACGGAAAGAAAAGAATAAGGAGAAGAATAAACAAAAATACCCCCCCCCCAAAAAAAACACACACAAAAAAAACAAAAGAAAAACACTGCAGCTGTTGGAGCCAGAAAAGAGAAAACTTTGGGGTGCTCCTGCCAGTCAAGGAACTCATAAGGTAGATGCGAGATGGATGTGACAGCAGAGCCCCTGGCACTAGTTGGAATGTTGATATACTTAAGATATTATTTGTGTTCAGGGCACTCATTCTTGAAGTAGTTTGTGGAGGTCCTTGGTCAAGTTGGTTTCAGTGTCTGTTGGGACCACTGAGCACCTGGTGACAGGCTGACTACTGGGTATGACAGTTTCTGCTAGACTAATGCTGGTCTGGTGCTTTGTGTGTTCTGTAAGTATGGAGCCAAATCCATCGGAATCCATGCACCAAAGTGGTACACCAAAGCAGCACAGCCAGCCCCTGTCTCAAATTGGTATGGTTTCCAACCATGTAGCTCTCAACTCCCAGAGAGCCGGGTTTGCACTGGGGACAGATGAAGGCAGAAGGAGGCCACCAGAGGATTGTGGGGCAAAAGAGGTTGTACATTTCCAATTGCCTATAGCGCCACACCTGGACTCCTGAAGTGGTGTTAAAGTGGTTCTTGTTTCTAAAGGGGATGCTTTCAGTCTCTCCACTAAGGCCGTTGATTTTGCACATATTTAATCATTTTGAATTCCCTGTTTATTCCTATTTTGTTCACTGTTTTTATCAGAAATGAGTGTTGGATTTTGTCAAATGCCCTATTGCATCAATTGAGATGATCATGTGGTTCTTTTCCTTTTTTTTTTTTTTTTAAATGTGGTGGATTACTTTGATTCCTTTCCTAATGTTGAACCAACTTTGCATATCTAATATGAATCCTTCTCAATCATGATGTATTTTTTTTAATGTTTTATTGTGAGAACATTAGTTTTACATTCATCCTATTGTATATCGTTTCACTGTCATGGTGACAGTCCCCTCCACGCATCATCAAACAACCAAAGGGTATACCCTGCAATCCTGCCCCCCACCCCCGGTCATCAACACACAGCCCCTCTCCCTCTCTGGATCTCAAATCTACCTTTACATTTCTAACCCTCACAATCAGTCCTGATACCAATTATTCACTGTTGTATCACAAGAGATCTATGTGCATCACCTTTCATCAGCCCCACCTAGATAGATTAGATACTACTTAGTGGAGATTCTACCTTCCTCCACACCCTCTGGATCTAGGTTCCTCATGATGTATTTTTAAAATATGTTGTTGGATCCTATTACCTAAAATTTTGCCGAATATTTTTGCATCTATGTTTATGACAGGTATTGGTCTATAATTTTTTTTGTGGTGTTTTTTACTGGCTTTGGTATCATTGTTATTCATTCAGAGCATTAATTCAGAAGTATTCCATCTTTTTCTTTGATCTGAAGTAGTTTGAGGAGAACTAGTGTTAGCTGTTCTCAGAATGTTTAGTAGAATTCTCCAATGAAGCCTTTGGGCCATGACAATTTTTTTTTTTTTTTTTATTGTTGGAAGTTTTTAATGACTCTGTGCAATTTATTCTCTTGTGATCAACCTGTTCAAAATTTCTACCTTCACATTGTGTTAGTGTGGGTAGGTAGATTGTTTCTCAAAATTTCTATTTCTTCTAAATTTTCCTTGATCTTCCTATCGTTGATTTCAAATTCCATAACATGGTGATCTAAAAAAATGCTTTGTAGTATTTCAAAGTTTTAAAATTTATTGAGGCTGGCTTTGTGGCCAAACCTATGGTCTATTCAAGGGAATTTTTTTGTGTGCTGGGATAGATTGTATATTGTGTTGTTTTTTTTCATTGTTGTTAAGTGCCATCAAGTCAGTTCTGACCCATAATGACCCTATATATAACAGAACAAAACATTGCTCTGTCCTGCACCACCCTCGCAATTGCTGCTATGCTTCAGCCCATTATTGCTGCCGCTGTGCCAATTCATCTAGTTGAAAGATCTCCCTCTTTTTCGGTGTCCCTTCACTTTACCACGCATGATGTTCTTTTCCAGGAAGTGGTCACTCCTGATAATATATCCATAGTATGGAAGACGAAGTCTGGTCATCTTGTCTTCTAAGGAACATTCTGGATAATATATATATTTTGTTTTCTTTTAATTTAAGGTTTTTATTGTTAATTGAGTGAAAGTTTACAGGGCACATCATCAGTTTCACATTCATATAACGTGTTTCATTACATTGATTACATGTTTCATTACATTCATTACGCTCTGGTAGCGTAGTGGCTACGAATCGGGCTGCGAAGCTTAAGGTCAGCGGTTCGAAACTACCAGCCGCTCCGCGGGAGAAAGATGAGGCTTTCTACTCCCGTAAAGATTTACACCCTCGGAAACCCTGTA
>NW_006408893.1:1003402-1006266 GCF_000296735.1 Chrysochloris asiatica | reverse complement strand
CCATCTTTTTTGTTCTCCCTGGCTATACTTCTTGCGACACAAATTTGTTTGTTCTTCTGGCCATCCATGGTACTTTAATATTCTTTGCTAATACCATAACTCAAATGCATCAGTCTTCTATGGTTTTCCTTGTTCATTAATCAATTTTCATGTGCAGGTGAGGCTATTGGGAATCCCATGGCTTGCGTCAGGTGTACTTTAGTCCTTCAAACTGATATCTTTGCTCTTGAACACTTTAAAGAAGTCTTTTGCAGCAGATGTGCCCAATGTAGTACATCCTTTGATTTTTTTATTGCTTCTTTCTTGAGTGTTACTGGTGGATCCAAGCAAAATTAAGTCTTTGACAACTTCATTCCTTTCTCCATTTATCATGATGTTATTTATTGCTTCAGTGGTGAAGATTTTTGTTTTCTTTACATTTAGGTGCAACCCATGCTGAAGGCTGTGGTCTTTGATCTTCATCAGTAAGTATTTTAAGTCCTCTTTACTTTTAGCAAGCAAGATTGTATCATCTGCATTTCACAGGTTGTTAATGAGACTTCCTTCAAATCTGATGCCATGTTCTTCTTCATATAATCCAGCTTCTTGGATTGTGTGCTCAGCATACAGATTCAATAAATATGGCGAATGAGTACAATCCTGGCACACACCTTTCCTGATTTTAAATCATTGAGTGTCTCCTTGTTCTGTTCTGAAGTACTCATTCTCTGCAATGTTCTCCATAGCTTGTCATCATCCACACAGTTGAAAGACTTTTCATAGTCAGCAAAGCTCAGACAGAGAATAAACAAGATGGGAGATCAGGTAGACGTGCAGTGAGGAGCTCCATCAGCAACAACACAGAATACCAGACCAAGCAGGCTCAGGGGATCGTGCCAGAATGCTGAACCACATATAAAGGAATATTTAGAAGTTTGGAAGGTTTACAGCTAGGATAATTTGTAGCAGAAATCCATTGCTTTCTAATCCAATATGCTCAGCTGCCATCTTGGGAGAGACCAAGAACGGGAAGGATCAGAGCAACCATGGAAGCATGACAGAACCTGGAGATAAAGGTTTTTTTTTTTTTGTTTTGTTTTTTGTATCTGTTCATTGGTCTCTCACTGGCTGCATACCTCCATTCTGGTGACTAGAAGGGGTATCTGAGCAAGTGGACAGCCCACTCCCACCCCCACCCCCGTAAGGTTCTACTATGCATGTACACAGATCGCCTTGAAATTTAAAGTGACAGTTTCCACGTAAAACCAAACATCAGTGCAAAATGGCCACAGCTGGCCCTGAACTGTTTATCACAAGGAAAAAGGCTTGAACGGGGATTGTGGAGTGGGACAGGCAGACTAAAAATGAAATAGGCCAAAAATTAAATCCTGAGTTATGTCACAACAACCAACAGTGGCATCTTGAAATTTCTCAGGAAGAAGAGTGAAAAGGGAAGCCTATTTCCTGATCACATCTACCTGGAGGCAATCAGAAAGCATAAAAAATACCAAAATACATAACCATCTAAGTATCAAGGCCACAGATAAACACTAAACATGGCCAAGAAGCAAAAGCAGATGACAATATCTGCACATGTGCAAAAGCAAGATAAAATGTCTGAGACAAATGACCTAGAGGTAGACCTGGACTACATTCTAGAAGGAAGGCAGGCATTAGAAATGCCTGAGAAGGAATTCAGAAAAAATGATTATAAATTGTATCAAAACACTTTACAATGGAGTTGAAAAAAATAAGGAAGAAGTCAGGAAAGCGCTAAGGAACAATCAAATAAGATAGATACAGCATTGAAAACGATTCAAAACCTAGTTGTTTGGACAACAATTTATAATAGAATATCAGAAATAGACAATATACTGAAAGGGCAAAGAAGTAGAATTGAAAAGATGAAAGCCAGAACTAGTGAGCTAGCAGATAAATCTCAACACTACTAAGCTAGAAGAGCAAGCAAAAAAAAAAAAAAAAGGATTAAAAAGTCTGAACAAGATTTTTTAAGATTCATGTTGGGCAACGTGAAGAGGAATAACATAAGAATTATCGGCATTCCGGAACAGGAAGAATCACACAAGTCCATAGAGGAGATAGTTGAAGAGCTACTGGCAGAATATATCCCTAACATCCTGAAAAAGTGAACAGATAAGCATTCAGAAGCTGAACGAACTCAAGGAAGGATAGATCCTAAAAGAAAATCACCAACACATATAATAATCAAGCTCTCCAAAATCAAAGATAGGGACAGAATCCAGAAAGCAGCTAGGGAAATAGAGAAGTGTAACATACAAATGCAAGCAAATCAGATTAAGCTCAAATCGCTCAACAGAAACCATGCAGGCAAGAAGGGGAGACATATATAAAACCCTGAAAGAAAAAAATTGCCAACCAAGAATCCTTTACCCGGCAAAGCTGTCGATCAAATACGAAGATGTAATCAAAACATTCCAGGATAAACAGAAGCTAAGGGATTTTGCCAAAACTAACCTTGCTTTGAAAAACATCCTAAAGGAAGTTCTGTGGACTGAGAACCAACAAGAACAGACAAAAACCAGAGAATGACATACGTGGCAGCATCACCCTGAACTCAGTCGACAAATGAAAGTGTCAAGAACAGAATAAAATGATAAGAACAGAGAATCTGGGAGGTTAGTCGATGATCAAAACAATTACAATGTAAAGAAGGTAAACAGAGAGGAACAGATACCCAGGTAGTAAGAGGTCAGGTAGATTCTAAGATAAAATGTTGTTGTTATTGTCAGGTGCCATCGAGTCAGAACCGACTCATAGCAACCCCATGCACAGCAGAACGAAACAATGTCCGATCCTGGGCCAACCTCACTACCGTCGCCACACTTGATGCCATCAATGATGCC
>NW_006408893.1:962695-1002627 GCF_000296735.1 Chrysochloris asiatica | reverse complement strand
ATTTTAAAACATTCAGTGTTCCCATGCTCTGTTCGAACAACTGCCTCTTGGTCCAGGTACAGATTTCTCAGAAGTACAATTAAGTGTTCTGGAATACTCCTACTTCTCAATGTTGTCCATAGCTTGTCATGATCCACACAATTGAAAGCCTTCTCATAGTCAATAAAGCATAGGTAAACATCCTTCTGATATTCTCTGCTTTCAGCCAAGATCCATAAAATAGACTGTCTTAAATGGAGGGAAACATTGATGGAATATAAGGTATCAACAACAGTGAGGTTGGGGTGGGGAGTTTAGTTCAGATGTGGTTGGTGGTTATGTGCCGTGGAGTTGGTTACGACCCATAGCGACCCTGTACAGGGTTTCTGAGGCTATAAATCTTTACAGGAGCAGAAAGCCTCATCTTTCTCCCATGGAACAGCTGGTAGTTTCGAACTGCTGACCTTAAGGTTCACAGCCTGATTCGTAACCACTATGCTTCCAGAGCTCCTAGTTCAGGTGTAGGGGAGGGCAATACAACAAAGGGGATGAGGCGGAAGAACAAGATAGATAGGGGAACACTGAGACAGGTTTGTATGGCCTACGTGGGACAGAGGTAAATAGTGATGCATACTCAACCTTGGAACAACAGGGCTCTGGGATACAGGGATATAGGCATAGTTTCTGCTTTCAGCCAAAATCCTTCTGTTTACAATCCTCTATTAAAGGATTTAAGGATCTCTGGTAGTGTAGTGGTTATGAATCAGGCTGCGAACCTTAAGGTCAGCGGTTTGAAACTACCAGCTGCTCCACGGGAGAAAGATGAGGCTTTCTACTCCCGTAAAGATTTGCACCCTCGGAAAGCCTGTACAGGGTCCCTATGGGTCGGAACTGACTCAGTGGCACTTAACAACAACAACATTAAAGGATTTAAAATCTTCTGTGTTCCAATCCCCATTCACTTTGGCTTTGATAACCCTCAAGAGATGAATGGTGGAGGTCTTCTAACAGTCAGATTTGCTGTGTCAGTAAAAAGCACAGACCAGTCTAGGATCAACAAGAGGAAGTTGGTTCAAGGTATCAGAATTTCTCCATAAAAAAAGTGTCAAGAAGTTGAATCATCACCTCACTACCTCTCAACATTTCCTATTCCACAACCAATTTTTACCTGATAAACTGCTTTGCTCAAATATGCCAAGATCTTCCTCACCTCTTTGTCTTTGTACACGGTTCTCTTTCTGCTTAGAAGCCCCCTTTCACTTTTCCACTTGATAAGATCAGCCATTCTTCAAAGTCAAGCATAAATTATATATTATCTATGTATCATTTGCATTATTTTAACCCTTCCCTTTTTGTTGTCCCTTGTATATAGGTCACTATGTAGCATCACTTATACTGATTGTTTGTGGTGGTTGTATGCTGTCGAGTCGATTCCACCTCCTAGCTACCTTGCATAGTGTTTCTGGGGTTGTAAATCTTTACAGGAGCAGAAAACTTCATCTTTCTTCTCTTGAATGGCTAGTAGATTTGAACTGCTGATCTTGCGGTTAGCAGCTCAACTTGTAACCCACTACACTACCAGGGCTTCTTCTAGAGCAGGAGTGGGGAACTCCTGCCCGTGGGCCTTTTAAGGCCCATTAAATTATTTGGTCTGGCCCTGCCAAGGCAACCACAGTTCCAGCCATCACATTGGTGGTGGTGGTGGTAGTGATGTGCCATTGAGTAGGTTCCGACCCATAGTGACCTTGTAAAGGGCTTCTGAGGATGTAAATCTGTGTGGGAGCAGAAAGCCTCATGTTTCTCCCATGGAACAGCTGGTATTTTCGAACTGCTGACCTTGAGATTAGCAGTCCGACTCATAACCACTATGCCACCAAAGCTCATTAGTCATCACATGTGAGTTAATTAAATGTTTGACCAAATATAGCAGGCTAAGTTTTAAGTTGATAATTTTGTGGAGCCTGCAAATGATGTTATAAATATCCAAATGGCCCTTGTCAGAAGATCAGCCCTGGACTTTGAACCACAAGTTTGGCAATTCAAACCCATTAACTGTTTCTAGAAAACCCCATAGAGTGTTGCTATAAGTCAAAATCAACTCAATGACACTTAACAATAAAAACAACAACCCTTGTTCTAGAGAGGAAATAATCCATGAGGCTATCTTCCTGTTGGCTTAAAGATGGGGTGTGTATCTTATTTATTTCTGTTATCTCTATTGGCCTGGGTAAGGCCTAGGTAATAAAGATGAACCAAGTAAATTCTGTTTAAGCAATTGAATTATTTATTCAGATGTAAAAGACAATGAATAAGAAGATTCTATTCACTTGAATTATGTTGTTTGAAAAGAATGTACTGCCAGAAGAGCAAACACATCTGTCTCAGAAGAAGTACAGCCAGAATGCTCCTTAAAAGCCAGGATGGTGAGACTTTATCTCTTAGACTCGTTGGCACCAAACAACAAGAAGTTTGGGTTTCATACTTTTGGATTCCATCATTATTGTTCTTTTTGTTGTTATTAGGTGCCATCGAGTTGGCACCGACTCAGGGACCCTACACACAACAGAACGAAACACTGCCCGATCCTGGGCCAACCTCACTACTGTTGCCATGCTTGAGTCCATCGATGCTGCCACTTGGCCAATCCATCTCGTTGGGGGTTTTCCTCTTTTTCTCTGACCCTCCAACTTACCAAACATGATATTCTTCTCCAGTGACTGGTCTCTCCTGACAATATGTCCAAAGTATGAGAGACGAAGTCTGACCAGGGAGCACTCTGGCTATACTTCTTCCAAAATGGATCTATTGGTTCTTTTGGCAGCCCATGGCACTTTCAATATTCTCCTCCAACACCATAACTCAAAAGCATCAATTCTACGGTCTTCCTTAGTCACTGTCCAGTTTTCGCATGCATATGAGGTTATTGAAAATACCATGGCTTGGATTAGGTGCACCTTAGTCCTCAAGCTGACATTTTTGCTCTTCAGCACTTTAAAATGGTCTTGTGCAGCAGATTTGCCTAATGTAATACTTCCTTTGATTTCTTGACTGCTGCTTCCGTGAGTGTTGATAGTTGATCCAAGAAGAATGAAGTCCTTGACAACTTCAATCTTTTCTCTGTTGATAAGAATATTGTTTATTGGTCCAGTGGTGCAGATTTTTGTTTTCTTTACAATGAGATTAATTCATACTGAAGGCTGTGCTCTTTGATCTTCATCAGTAAATATTTTAAGTGCTCTTCACTTTCAGCAAGCAAGGTTGTATCATCTGCACATCGCAGATTGTTAATGAGTTTTCCTCCAATCCTGATGCCACGTTTTTCTTCATATAAGCCAGCCTCTCGGATTATTTGCTCAGCATACAGGTTGAATAAGTATGGTGAAAGAATACAACCTTGTTGCACACCTTTTTTACTTTTAAACCAAAACAGTCTTCAATCAGTCTAGGACCTGGCCTTTGGCACCTCATAAAACAATCTATTGTTGTTGTTGTTAGGTGCCATTGAGTCAGTACCGACCCATAGCGACCTTATGCACAGCAGAACGAAACACTGCCAGATCCTGGGCCAACCTCATTACTATAGTTTATACATTCTGCTTAATAACTAACTGTTGGATAGTTGAAGTCAATGTTAGGTCCCTCATGACATCTTTTCTACATTCATTTATGATCACCTCCCTAATGCCAGGCACCCTAGTTTAATCTTCTACAGGTACTTCAACTGTTTCACATATGTCAGGTTTTCAGTCCCTTGAAGGACTTCTGCCTAATTTTCATCTTGCCACCAGCTGTAAAGTTTGTAACTTATTATGTGCTTTCCTTGTTAGCTGATCCTCCTTGTTCCAGGCAGACTAGATTATTTAAGGCCCTGTTTGAGCCTAAGCTTTTGTTGTCATTGCTAAGTGCTATCAAGTCAGTTCTGACTCATAGTGACCCTGTATAGGGTTTCTGAGCAGTGGCTGGTGGGTTTGAACTGCACACCTTGCAGTTAGTAGTCCAAGTATAGTACCACAACTTTTAGTTAGGTAGTGTAAACTCCCACTTATGAAACTTTGGGATCAAACAGTACTACTCTGGAAATGGGATGGTATAGTTGAATTAGAAGGTGCCCTGGTGGCCCTGTGGACTAGGTATTGGGCTGCTAACCTCAAGGTTGGCAATTTAACCTCCTCCATTTGCTCTGTAGGAGAACAATGCAGCTGTCTGCTCCCTTAAAGATTTATAGTTTTCAAGGAAGACATCAGATCTGTATTCAACTCATCTGACCTCTTTGTCTCCACAATGGAATTAATGATCATTTCCTCATAGGTTCATTGTCAGGAGTCCTGGTGTGGTGCTGTGGGTCAATGGGCTAGACTGCAAAGTCCTTTGAATCGCAAGGTGAAGGGTTCAAGCTCACCAGTCACTCCTTGGAAACCCTATACAGGATCGCTATCTGTCGGGATCTACTTGACAGCACTCTACAACAACAACAACAATCTATAAAGCATTAAGTACTGTGCCTGATCATTAGAATATTAACAATAGAGTAGCTTCCTGTTAGCTTTACCCTGCCCACTGCTACCCTCTATTGAGGAGAGTCAGTAACTGCTTTGAATTAGAATCCTTTCTTGTTTGAGTCAAGTAATCACTTTCAGTTCTTTGTTTTTGTTAAGTGCCCTCCAGTAGGGATCTGACCTATAGTGACAGTGACAATCCTGCATGAAATGAAATACAAACTGGAATATGGTGCAGCGGTCTCAATTTTTAAAGTTCCTATGCTAAATATTGTGGTAGACATCTTTGACAATTACCAAAATGTACCCACTGCTGTTGATTCGATTGTAATTCACAGTAAACCTATAGTACAGAATAGAACTGTTCCATAGCATTTCAGAGGTTGTGAATCTTCACAGAATTAGACTGTCTCATCTTTCTCTCACTGAGTGGCTGATTGAAAGGTTCAACCTGCTTACATTTTGATTATCAACTTAATGCTTAACCCACTTCGCAACTAAGTTAAACTTATATACTTCATGGGTGTCTATTGGTAAGAACTTTTCTTTTTTTTTTAAGTACTACAAGATCCAAGGCACTAATTATGCATACTTGGAAATAATTCAGCTCCTGTGAACAGTGCCATTGTATGAATGTACCACATTATACTTACTTATTCATTCATTAATGGTCATTTAAGTTGTTTCTGTTCTTCTGCTATTATGAATAGTGCTACAATGAACATATGTATGCATATATCTTTTCCTGTCACTTGGATGAGTATTAAATCCATAGGGTATATGAAGCGGCTTCAGAAATTTTTGGAAAAATCAACTGATGTGTTTGCTAATCTATTACTGAAAAAAAATTAGGTCCCAAAACATTGCTCTATATTTTCTTCCAAGAAATTCATGTTTCAGATTTAATTGTGATCCATTTTGAATTTGTTGTATTTTTCATTTTAACTTTTTATAGTGAATTGAGTGAAAGTTGACAGCCAAAATCATCAGCTTTATACAATCCTTTCCATGCAACAACAGTTACCCCACTTCCTCCCTGTGGTTCCTATTTGCGTTCCACCCAATTTCCCATCACTTCTCAACATTGTCCTTAGGAAAATGTTGTGCTTTTGATTTTAAATGATTGACCATCCCATGGTGAGCATACCTTGCTAGTGTTGTTGGTCCCCCCTGTAAACCTACGTACTGCTTCACTGAAAATTGGGCCACAAGGCTGAGGTCCTTCTCAGACCTGAAGGGTGGTTGAGAGACATAGTTTCAGGTTCCTCCTGTCTCTTTCTGACCAGTAAGCCTAGTCTATTTTTTCTCACTCTACCAGGACCCTCTAATGCAATCCATTTCAGGTCAGTTGAGAGTGGTAGTTGGGCATTGTCAAATTCTTGTGGTCTCAGAGTCCTGGAGATTGGTGCTGACATGTTCCATTATTGCATTGGACTAATTGATTCCAAGCCTCTTCAAATCGTATCACTCTTGTTTTTTCCACACGTGGAGAGACCAATAGCTATACTTTACATGGTTGGTTGTGAGCTTTCAAGAATCCACATGCTGCTCACCCAAGCAGGACATAGAATATTGCCTTTGTGGACTATGTTCTGCCAATTGACCTTGGTGTCCCCTGAGACTATGGTCCTGAGCCCCCAGACCCAGCACCTCATTGCCTTAAGATGTTTGATAATTTCTAGGAAGTTTTCATCATTTTTCCACCACATTCATAGTTGGCTTTGCAGGAAAGGTAAACTCATGTACAAATACCGTCTTTCAAACTCATATATTTTGTGGAATATATATATATATATATGGTGTGTGGGTGTGTTTTTGTTGTTGTTCGGTGCCTTCAAGTCGGTTCCAACCCATAATGGCCCTGTATAGGGTTTCTAAAGAACGGCTGGTGAGCTTGAACCACTGATCTTTTTTTAAAGTGTACTTTTCAAATGTACTTTTTAAAAAAAAAATGTTTTATTGTGAATTATGTGATAGTTTACATGGGAGAACATTAGTTTTACATTCATCCTATAGTATATCATTTCATTGCTATGATTATAATCCCCTCCATGCATCATCAACCATCCAAAGGGCATACACTACAAGCATGCCCCCTGGTCATCAGCACACACACAGCCCCTCTCCCTCTCTGTGTCTAAAGTCCCCAACAGCTCCATCTCTGCCTCCATCTCAGGCATCACTGCTTCTCTGGGTAGGGTCCCGCTCTCCGCTCTTCTCCCTTGATGGTCCCAGGGACCTCCACTCCTAGACTGAAAAGTTAATCATTCCCTTTCTTGCTACAAAACAATTCCTTGTCTACCTTTACAATTCCAATCATCACAAGCAGTCCAGATAACAATTATTCACTATTGTATCACAAGAGATCCATCTGGATTTCATTTCATCAGCCCCACTTAGACAGATTGTATACTACTCAGTGGAGATTCTACCTTCCTCCATGCCCTATGAATCTAGCTTCCCTCTTGAAAGCTTCTAAGCCAGTCACTTCTTGCCTTTGTAGCCCCCACCCCCCATTTTGGGTAGCCAATGTCCAAGTTGCCCATCCCTGTATTCTCGATGTATGGAGGGGGTGGGAATGATCCTTGCTGTAAGGATTTGTTCCCTCTTTTGAGCTACTGCATCCATAGGTGTAGGTCAAGTTCATCAAATTTTATCAGATTATGATTTTTTCCCTCGTCTTTCTTCTGGTTGAGCTCTGATCATCTAGTCATTGAAGCCAGGTCAAGTGGGTATTATCTGCAAGTGTGGGTGTTCTTGTGCAGATGCCCTCTCTTCTTATCCTCAAATGTACTCTGCAGTCCAGTGCATTAGCCCACAGCACCACACGAGGACACTCTCTCTCTCCATATATGTATATATTCCACTCTTTCTCTTACCCACTCAGCCTATGTTTCAATCCATGTATCTACCTCTATCCCATTACCTTTATCCCCTTTAACCTATGCATGCCTCTACATGTCTTCATCATTCTTCTGCTACCCTCATTTTTTCTGCATATTGTGCTCCCCTTCCCTGTATGTTACCTTCCACATAACCCGAGTTAACATGTGTCACCCGTTTAGTTAGTGAATTACTCTCGCCTCCCATCCACCCTTGGTAACCATCAAAGTATGTTTCTTCTAGTATGGAAACCTGTTACAATAATGGTCTTATATGATATTTGTCCTTTTGTGACTTAGTTATTTCACTCAGCACAATGTCCTCAAGGTTCATCCATGTTATGAGGTGTTTTGCAGATTCGTTATTCTTAAAGGTTCCATATTATTCCATAGTATATATGTACCAATGTTTTTTCTCCATTCTTCTATTGGTGGGCACTTAGGCTTTCTCCTTTTTGCTGCTTTGAATACTGCTGCAATGAACATTGGTGGGATATATCTACTCATGTCCTGGCTACTATTTCTGTGGATATATACTAAGTAGAGGGGTTGCTGGGTCATAAGATATTTCTATTTCCAACTCTGTGAGGAAGCACCATACCAGTTTCCACAGTGGTTTAACTCTTTTACAGTCTCATCAGCAGTGTAGGAGGATCCCAGTCTTTCCAGACACTCGCCAACATTTGTTGTTTTCTGTTTTGTTTTGTTTTTACCTTCACTGTTAATGCTGGTGTGAGATGATATCTCATTTTTGTTTTGATTTGCACCTCTCTAATGGCTAATGATCGTAAACATTTCTTTATATGTTTGTTGTGAAATGTCTATTTATGCCCTGTGCCCATTTTTTAATTGGGTTGTCTTTTTTATTTTTGTAGAGGTATTGCTATTTGCTGTAAATTTTATTTATTAATCCCTTGTCTCGTATGTTGTTGCAAATTTTTTTTCTAACTCTGTGAGCTCCCGTTTTACTCTTTAGATAAAATCTTTTGATGCACATAAAATTCTAATTTTTAGAAAGTCCCAGTCATCTACTTTGTCTTTTACTATTTGTATGTTTTCTTGTAATGCTTGATAGTATGTGTATGCTATGTATTAGAGCCCCTAAGTATGTTCCTGTGTTTTTCATTGATGATCTTTAATGTTCTAGGTTTTATATATAGGTCTTTAATCCATGTAAAGTTTGTTTTTGCATATGGGGTGAGATATGAGTCTTGTTTTATTCATCTATCTGCAAATGATTTTCAGTTTTTCCACTACCATTTGCTGAAGAAAACTATCTCTTCCCCAATGTGTTTTAGCCCTTGTCAAAGATCATTTGACTGTATATGGTTAGATTTGTTTCTGGGTTCTCAATTGTTTTCTCTTGGTCTATATATCTTTTGTTGTACCAGTACGAGGCTGTTTTGACCCCTGTGACTGTGTAGTAAATTTTGAAATAAGGGAGTGAGAAGCCTCCAACTTTGTTCTTTGTCTTAAGCAGTGCTATGATACTTTTCCAAGGTCTCTTTCCTTTTCATATAAAGTTCGTAATCATTTTTTGCATCTCTTTAAAGAATGTGGTTGGAATCTGGATTGAGATTGCATATCTATAGATTGATTTGGGTAGCATTGATGTTTTCACAATATTACGTCTTCCTATCCATCAGCATGATATATTCTTCTATTATGGTAAATCTCTCTTTTTTTTAGGTTTTCAATGTTTAGGTCTTTTGCTTCTCTGGTTAGATTTGGCATTGTAAATGGTATTTGTCTTAATTTAGGTTTTCTAGAGAAGCAAAGTCAGTGAAATTTATATCTATAAAGAGAAGTTTATATGAAGGAAATGGCGCTCAGACTTGTAGAGTCCTGGGTCCCCAGTGGAAAAGAGTGTATGCATTTCCTGTGTGTCCATTAGATTAGGAGCAGTCTACACTCCATGGAAACATCCTTTCAGTTTATTGGTTCCTTATATCTAGTAATTATAGAGTTAATTATGACTGCTTATAGCCAGTCTTCATAGAGTTAACGATTAACTGCTGAACAACTGGGAATCGTGGACCAGTGAAGTTGACACAAAACCCTATCATAATACACCTCTTGCCAACTTTGCACCTATAAATTTCATGCATAATCTCTACATGAAGAAAATTGTAAAATCATACACCTAACATATAACTAAAATATGTACAACCCAAAATACAAATGAACAAAGCAAAAATAGTTGATGCACACATACAAAATAAAACAAAACAAAAAAATATATTTAAATGACCAAAGGACACATTCTTCAAACCAATCCCCTCCCCATAGGTACATTGTCTTATGCATGTCATGGACTGTTCTGTCTCTCCATGCTACCGCTTCTGCTGCCATCTCTGTTATAGTGACTTTTCTAGGTAGGGACCTCATGTTCTACTCATGTTCTTCCTTCTTTGTGGTCTTGGGATCGTGTGTTCCTGAAATGAAAGATTAGCTAATCTCCCCTTTTAATTACACATCCTTTACAATTACAGTTTTACAATCACAATTAATCCTTCTAACAATTACTCACAATTGAATCATAAAATCCTATTAGCATCATCCTCCACCATCTTTCACCAGACCCATTTGGAAAAGAAGAAAACTCTTCAGTGCGAATTCTACCTTACCCACCTCATTCTGAAACTCAACACACCTATGAAACCTTGTAAGCTAGCCACTTCATGGCTTTATAGCCTTCCCATTTTTGATCCCCAATATCTGTTTCCTGTCCCTGTCACTGAGGAGACAAGCATGTTTCTTAATCTGAAGAATCTTCTATTCTGGTTGGAACTTGGAGCAACTGCATCCATAAGCAAAAGTCCAGTCCATCAAATTGGTAGTGATTTACATTTGCTCACAGTGTCAAACATCTTAATCTTCATTTGGTTGGGTTCTGGTCAATTCAGTCCTAGCCTTCCATGGTAAGTCCTGTGGGTACCAGCTGCAAGTTTTCAAGTTCACACAAACCTCTGTGCATTTCAGACCAGCTGGCCCCGTCACTCTCAGCCCTAGTCCATATGGGCTAGGTCAGGTTCCATGAACTCAGGAGTTCATAAAACTGTAGCCCTTCCTCTTCTCTCTCTCATCTTAAAATCAGTGGGTGACAATAGAACATGTCCAAAATCAGCCCGTGTCTTCATTGCTTCATTAGTGAGCTGAAATGGACTCGTACTGGCCATCTTAAATCAGATTATAATATGGTTTACTATGGGGAAGGATTGCAATCAAAGCTATTCCTCCCTCCAGTGATTCTAAAATCCTCTTTTGTACCTTGCTAAGTCATTTTTAAGTGGGGATGGGAGGTCACTTAAGATGCATTTCAGAAATGCTGCCATAAATGGCATTTTAATACTTTTTATTCTTATTGGTGCTATTTTCTAGACTTAAGAAAAAACATTAAAATATTTTGTGGGCTATTTTTTTGCAACACACTTAAAGAAAACCTCAGACTTTTATGATGTACTTTTTTTGCTAACAGCTACCCAACAAAGTTTGGGGGAAACAGTGCATTGTCTCAACAATTTTGCAAATTTTTAGGTGAAAAAATGATAGGTGCCTAGAGTTTATCTTATGTTTAATTAAAATCAGTATTTCTAAAATCACCATCTCTTCTCTCAGATGTAGTTCAATTTGATGCCTGTGTATTCTGATGAGATTCATATGTATAATCATCTTTTATGTTGTTAAAAAAGTATTTGCAATGAATAAATCTTTGGTCTTGCAAAATTCTGTCATGCGATTTCCAGCATCATTTCTACCAGCACTCATATGTCAGTTTGTGGTACTCTGGTCACTTGCGTGTTTCTGTGATGCTGGAAGCTATTCTGCTAGTATTTGAAATACCAGCAGTGTCACCTATGTTGAAAAGGCGTGTTTAGACTAAGACAAACTAGGAAGAAGGGCAGGCAGGTTACTTCTGAATGTTTTGCCACTAAGAACTTTATGAGTTTGTTGCTGTTGAGTTGGTTTCATCTCATAGTGACCCTGCATAGGGTTTCCAAGGAGCAGCTGTGCTTATCCTACAGTGCCATACCTTCTGAATAGCAGTGGACTATTGGAAGAAGTGTAGCCAGAGTGCTCCTTGGAGGCCAAGATGGCCAAACTTCGTGTCTCATACTTTGGACATATTGTCAGGAGGGGCCAGTCACTAGAGAAGGAAGACCCCCAATAAGATGGATTGGCCAAGTGGCAGCATTGATGGACTCAAGCGTGGCAACAGTAGTGAGGTTGGCCCAGGATCAGGCAGTGTTTAGTTCTGCTGTTCATAAGGTCGCTATGGGTCGGTACAGCAAGAACATTGTCAGATATAGTTCTGGAAGTTGAGCCCTGCAGGTTGGAAGGCACTTAAATTAAGACTGGGAAGATATGCCTCCTCAAAATAGAGTTGACCATAATGACATGAATGGAGCAAAGTTGTCTGGACCTTCATTTTGTGATGCGGCACAACTCAAAATTAGGAGAAAATGCTTTAAAAAATCCATAATTGGAACATACAATGTACAAGTAATGAATCTAGGAAAATTGAAAGTTCTAAAAAATGAAATGAAATGTATAATGCTATAGTCTAGGCATTAGTGAACTGAACTGGACTGGGACAGTCCATTTTGAATCTGACAATCATATGGTATAGTATGCTGAGAACGACAAGTCCAAGAGAAATGGTGTCACATTTGTCATCAAAAAGAACATCTGAAGATATATCTGGAATTACAGTGCTGTCTGTGATAGGATAATATCCACAAGCCTACAAGGAAGACCAGTTAATACCACTATTATTCATATTTACACATGAAACACTAAAGATAAAAAGCAATCAAGCTTTGCTCTAGTGTCCAATACATTCGAAGCAGACCACACCATTGATTAACTGTCCTTTCAATTGATGGGCTGCTCATAGTAGATCTCATCGTGGGAGATTACTATGTCTTAACTGCCAAACCACTGACAATCCTCCCTCAGTAAAGTTGACACAAAACCTTAACTATTAAAGTGCTAAAGTTCCTAAGTGTTTATTCTGGTTCATTCACACTGAGATATAGGACTTTGCTGGTCTGATAGTTCTCTTTGTTTCCTCATGTTTTGGCTGTGACCCTGCATCTCTTGGATTGGTTTCCTTTTCCAATCTGAGTTTGGGATGCTTCTGCAGCTCAGTATGCATTCATGGAAGTTTTTCCACTGGCTCTCATCATGGATGTAAGTCGTAAGGCTCTGCTTTCCTCAGGCAAATTCAGGTATCACTTTATATATTTCTATCAAAGGTATCCCTGTACATGCTCTGTCATGGTATCCTCCTGTGGTACAGAATGATTTGTTTTCCTCCATGTTGCCTTTCTGATTTATCACATCAGATCATATCACATAACTGCTGCCACATTACATCATTACATAACTGCCAAACCACTGAAAATTATGGCCCAGCCAAGCTGCCACATATTTTGGTGGGTCATAATTCAATCCATGACAGGCTGCAATGAGCTGAGGTCTCCAAGTGCCTGCAGCTAATAGCTCTCAGCTTCTCTGTCACCCTTGGTTCTCTTCTCTCATTTCTGCACCCATTTAGATTCACCAACTCCCTAGTGCTATCCAGGATTCGGAAATCTCAGCCTGTGCTTATTTTTATTCATTTTTTAGTGAGTTGGTTTAGGGGGCATAAATGGGAGCAACCACTCCCTGTTTTATCTTTCCTTGTCTCTGTCGTGTTCCTTTTAATAATTTTTGTATCATTTTCTTTGCTTTCTTGGTACTCCCATTATGTGTAATTTGGCATGTGGCAGTTCAAACCAATTAGCTGCTCCTTGGAAACCATATACAGGGTGACTTACTAATAATTTTCGTAGTTCAAGGATTTTATGATTTCTACCCTATGAGTCAGAACTGATATGGCAGCAACAACAAATCATGTTTCTATGTTTCTTGTAGCTCTGTTAATTTTAATTTTTTTTCTTTGTGTTACTCATTTTATGTAGTATCTATCTGTTCATATTTTATTCTTCTGCCAAGTGACCTGTTGAATCCCATATCAGTTATTGTATTTTTCACATCCTGAATTTACCTTTGGTTCTTTTCATAATTTCTATCTCTTCACTGATCTTCTGTATTTGATGATTCATTGCTATCTTTACTTTCATCCTTTAAACATGGTTTCCTTGAAATCTTTGAGCATATTTAGAAATACTTTGCATTTATTGTCTGGTAATTCTAGCATTTGCTCTCCTTTCATGCTATTATTTCCCGAATATGAGTTACAGTCTGCTGTTTCTTTCATATATTGCATTTTAAAAATACAGGACATTTTAGTTAATATGTAGTATTAACTTTGGATGCAAAACATGTGCCCCCCCTTTTTGTTATTTGTTTAGTTATCTGTTCAGTTCTGGTGACCTGTCTTGAATAATTCTGTAGTGTGTATTTCCTCTGCAATTTGGAGCCTCTAATATTCCATGCTCAAAATTTGTCTTTTTTTTTTTTTTTTTTTTTTTTTTATCTTTTAACCTGATCCTCTTAGGGTCATCTTTGGTTCCTTGTGCATTACTTATTGGTCAAAGTTGTACTTAATCCCCATTACCCATTGTCGTCAAGTTGATTTCAACTGATTGCGACCCTATAGGACGTACTAAAATTGTGCTATAGGGTTTCTAGGGCTGTAAATCTTTATTTCCACATCTCTTAATGTCTTTCTTTCTCCCATTGTCAAATCTTTCTTCCACAGGGTGGCTGGGAGGTTCAAACTGTCAACTTTTTGGTTACAGGCTGAGTGTAACTTTACCACTTTACCACCTGGGCTCCTTTAAGCTCCATTCGCCAGTTAGATTTTCACAACTTGCTGTTGTATGTGTGACTTACTATTTATTTTCATAGTTCAAGGATTTTACGATTTGTACCCTGCATTCAGTCAGGGACTAGTAATCTGGAGGTGACCTTAGGGTGGTCATTTTGACACATTCAGTTTGTGTTCCTACTGTCAAGGTCAAAGTTGTAAGGTGGATTTCCCAATGAATTCTTGTAGAACAGAGCTTACTACCCTGAAAAAATGAGCAGGTGCATTGTTGTGATGGGGCAAAAAATTCCTATCTATTACTTGACTAATAATTGGACCACAAGGGGAATGCTGTTCTGATCATTAAGAGTTTTTGAGGGTCATAGTCTCAGGATCTTTCAAGTCTCTTTCTTACTAGTAAGCCCGGCCTTTTACATTTTTTTATTTTATAATTTTTACTTTTGTTCTTCATCACCTGCCCCCCCCCCCCGCTCTATCCAGGACCTCCTAACGTGATTTCTCTCAGAGCAGTTGGTAGTGTCAGTTGGCCCCTAGAGCACCATCTAGTTCTTCTATTCTCAGAGTCGTGGAGAATGATGTTCACATATTCTAATAGTCTATTGGACTCATTGATTCTAAACATCTTCAAACTTTCGTTACTCTTCTCTCTTCCCCACATGGCCGCCCCTAATCAGAGGTGTGAGAAATAACTCTTGTGGCCATGGTCCATCTTCAGGACTAAGAGAAGTCTTGGGGGTAGCAGGCTAGGATAACAAAAGGAGGCAAAGAACTAATTTGACTGGCTAAGAACTTTAAGGAAATAGGGAAAGTTCATGGAGAAGGGGGGAAACTTAACTTTTAATGAGAATGCTCCCAGTAAGGACTAGTAGGCAACCTTGGGAGGAGAATGTGACCTTATAATATCCAGTGAAAGGAGAACTGGAGGAGGAGTTTTTTTGAGATGGGAATAAAACTGTTGGCTGGCCATGCAGTGCATCTGCCCTTGTCTGCTGGGTTGGGCGCCTGATTTTGCAAAATTGAATAAAGAAAACCTCTCTCGCACTAAAATAAGTACAGATCCAATTGCTTGAGTGTTTGTTGGTATTGACAACGTTTCTCACAGAGGTCACCTCCTATCATGTGTCTTTTTTCCTGCTAAGCACTGAATTCACTTATTTATCCCTGTATCTGAAGCTCAGGGTTCTAGGACCGTCTTCTGAATCTGTCTTGTATATTTTTCTGTATCTTTGCTACAGAGGATCCACACAGTCTTTCTACATAGCCCACCATCATTACCCGCCCCATACTTTGTTGTTGTTAGGTGCCGTGGAGTAGATTCCGACTCTTAGCGACCCTGTACAGCGTTTCCGAGGCTGTAAATCTTTACAGGATTAGAAAGCTTCATCTTTCTCCCGCGGAACAGCTGGTAGTTTCTGACCCTGAACTGCTGACGCTGAGGTTCACAGCTCAGTTTGTAACCACTACGCTACCAGAGCTCCTTACTTTAGTCTTTATTATTTCTTTTATTCTGGTGTTTGTAGGATTACTTTGCTGGGTTTTTTTTTTTTCTAATTGTTACATTAATGTGTTGATTTTGATTCTTCTTTTTGTATGTGTGCATTTATTGCTATAAATTACCTTCTGGTGTGGCATTGTGGGTTAATACACCAGATGGCAAAGTTGCTTTGAACCATAAGGTAGGTGGTTCAAGCTCACCAGTTGCTCCTTAGGAACTTTATACAGGATCATTATGGGTAGGGACTGACTTGACGGAACTTAACAACAACACAGCAATCACTGCTTCTGTTTTGTCCCAAAGGTTTTTTTTGTTTTTTTTTTTTAATGTTTTATTGTGAATTATGTGATAGTTTACATGGGAGAACATTAGTTTTACATTCATTATGTGATAGTTTACATGGGAGAACATTAGTTTTACATTCATCCTATCTTATATCGTTTCATTGCCATGCTTACAATCCCCTCCATGCATCATCAATCAACCAAAGTGTATACACTACAAGCCTGCCTCCCCCCGACCCCCGGTCATCAGCACACAGCCCCTCTCCATCTCTGTGTCTAAAATCCCAAATGCTCCATCTCTCCACATCATTGTCTCTTCCTCCATCTCCGGCATCACTGCTTCTCTGGGTAGGGTCCCTCTCTCTGCTCTCCTCCCTTGATGGTCCCAGGAACCTCCGCTCCTAGACTGAAAAGTTAATCATTCCCCTCCTTGCTACAAAACGTCTACCTTTACATTCCCAACCCTCACAAGCAGTCCTGATAACAATTATTCACTATTGTATCACAAGAGACCCATCTGCATTTCATTTCATCAGCCCCGCCTAGACAGATTGTGTACTACTCAGTGGAGAGTCTACCTTCCTTCATGCCCTATGAATCTAGGTTCCCCCTTGAAAGCTTGTAAGCCAGTCACTTCTTGCCTTTGTAGCCTCTCCATTTTAAGTAGCCAATGTCCATGTTGCCTATCCCTGTCTACTCTGTGTATGGAGTGGGTGGGAATGATCCTTGCTGTAAGGATTTGTTCCCTCTTTTGAGCTACTGCATCCATAGGTGTAGGTCAAGTTCATCAAATTGTATCAGATTATTCTTTTTTTCCTTTTCTTTCTTCTTCTGGTTGATCTCTGATCATCCAGTCATTGAAGTCAGATCAAGTAGGTATTATCTGCAAGTGTGGGTGTTCTTGTGAATATACCCTCTCTTATCAGCTGTTGTCCCAAAGGTTTTTATATGTTGTGTTTTCGTTCTCATTTGATTCAAGGAATTTTTTAATCTAAGTTTTTATTTGTTCGGTTACCCAGTAGCTTTAAAGCTGGGTTGTATTTAATTTTTATATATTTGAGGTTTTTTTCTTGATCTTCATATTGTTGATTTCTAGTTTTATAGAATTGTGATCTGAAAAGATGCTTTGTATTATTTTGCTGTTTTAAAATTTAGTGAGGCTTATTTTGTGGCCTAATATATAGTCCATTCTGGAAAATGTTTTATGCACATTTCAAAAGAATGTATATTATATAGTTGTTGGGTCAAGTGCTCAGTATAAATATATGTAGGTTAAGTTGTGTTGTGTAGTTCTTCTATGTCTTTGTTGAATTTCTATCTAGCTGTTCTGTCCATCATAAAAAGTGGTACATTAAAATCTCCTACTTTTATTGTAGATTTTTCTATTTCTTTCTTCAATTCTATTTGAGTTTTATTTTTATATTTTGAAGCTCTTTTATTGGGAGCAGAAATATTTATTATGGTTATATTCTCTTCTATTGACCTTTTAATTATAAGATAATGTCCTTCTTTGTCTCTTATGCTAGTGTTGTGTTAATGTCTATTTTATCAGGAATTAATATTGCCATACTTGCTTATTTTTAGTTGCTGTTAGGTTGATATATTTCTTCCATTCTTTGGTATTTTAATCTATTTTTGTCTTTGTGTGGAAGATATATTTATTATAAACAACATATTGAAGAATCTGGTTTCCTTATCTCTTCTGCTATTCTGTATCTTTTGACTAGTATGTTTAATCTATTGACGTTCACTATAATTATTGATAGGTATGGATTGATTGCTGTTATTTTGTTATGTGCTTTTTTGGGTTTGGGCTGGTTTCTTTGTTCCACATAATTTTCTGTGCTGAGTCCATTTTGTTTGTGAGTCTTATCAATTATTTTATTGCTGTTGTTTTAATGTTTACTAAATCTTTATGGTCTTCCTTTTTCTTGATTTGATATGAAAGAGTATTAATTTTTGATATCATCCTATAATTTATTTAATTTCTTCCCCAGTTTTAAGTAGTCTGTTTTATCTTGATACTTACTTGGCTTCCTCTGCATTTTGCAGTTCTGTAACTATATTTTTCCCTCTTTTTGCTTTGTAGTTGTCTCATTATAAATTGATATTTCTGGTTTACTGTCTCTGGTTTGCTATTTTCAGTGTTGAGGGTTTATTTTACTTTGGATACTTCTGTATATTTATTGAATTTTGGGTGATGTTGTTGTGTATGTCCATCTCAGGTTGTTGTTTACTGTTGTTGATTCTGTATCCAAAAAATACCTTTTAGGGTTTTTTTTGTCACATTGTCCTGGCTATTTTAAATTCCTTTAATTTTGGTTCTAATTTCACCATCATATTTGAGGGACAGTTTTTCCTGGTTATATATTTCTTTGGGGCATTTTTTTCTTTTTGAATTTTTAATATGCCTTCTTGCCTACTTGGATTCTGCTGAGAAATCACAGCTTAATCTTATTGGATCAGCTTTGTAGGTAACTTTTTACTTTTCCCAAGTTGCTCTCAGGATTCTCTCCTTGTGTTTGATTTTGGAATGTTTGGTTATAATATGTTTGGGGATCTATTCTGTTTGGTGTTAGTTCAGTTTCTTGAATGGATATTATTTTCTTATATTTTATGATGTTAGAGAAGTTTTCTTCCAACAGCCCTTCAACTGTATCTTCTGTGCTTTTCTTTGTCAATTCCTCTTGCAGAATTCTGAGATCACCCAAAAATTGTTTCTCCACATGAATATTGTGCTTTTTTTGGTTTTCTTCAGATTGTTCTTCTAGCTTACTGGTATTGAGAGATTTCTCTTCAAGTTTACTAATTCCAGCTTCCATTGATTCCAGTCTACTCCTTTGTCCTTTCAACATACTATCAATTTTGCATAACTTAGTATTAACCTCTAGGATTTCTATTTGTAGGCTTTGTATTATTTATCATCTATTTTGTTTGTTTGTACCTTTGTGTTTTCCTGCACTCTTAATTTTTTCCTAGATCTTTCTGTGATTTATTTTGAGGAACCTAAATATTTTTCTCTTGAGTTGTTTTTCATGTAGTTTAAATGCCATTTTTCCCCCCTTAAAAATGTTTTCTACCTCTGGTTCTTGGTCACTTGTTTGAGGTACTCTGTCCTGTTTCTTTGTGTGAAGAGAAATTTTTGCTTTCTTTTAATCTTCTGTTCTTTCAACAGTTCTGGATTGGTCTGCATGTCTTTTAAAATGCAAATGTAACAACTCTGAAGTTCTGGGTGGGGCTCAAGATTATACCTTAAAGGAAGCCTAGGTTTTTGGGGGGACACTTTCTAACTCCCCTTTTAGCAAATCCAGTATGGGCTAATGCATTAGACTACAACATCTTTTAAACTGCAAAGTCAGTTCAAGCTCTCCTTGGAAACCCTATACAGGGTTGCTATGGATTGAATCCACTGCATGGCACTTAACAACAAGGACAACAACAATCAAGTTTAGACCAAAGGCTGGCTTACAAACTTTCCGTAATCATAATTCCCAATATTCCTATCACATACATATGTCTATTTTATAATAGGCAGGAGAAGCCAATATCCAAAAGGCAGTCAAACACATTAAACTTTAAAACACTCAAGAGGCCTTGGGCCTCTGGTGGTTATGTGCCATAGAGTCGGTTCTGACTCATAGTGACCCGGTTCAGGGTTTCCGAGGCTGCAAATCTTTACGGAGCAGAAAGCCTCATCTTCCTCCTGTGGAACAGCTGGTAGTTTCAAACTGCTGACCTTCTGGTTTGCAGCCTGATTCATAACCACTACGCTACCAGAGCTCCTTAGCAGGGTGGATTCCAGTAGGTCCTGGCCACAGATCAGCTATCTTTTCTGTCCCCTTCAGACAATTCCAGAAGCTGCTCTCCTTTTAGCTGAAACATTTTATACCATTGTCTTTCATTCTTTCTCCCACAAAACATCACAATTTCTTAGGTCTGGAGGCATTGCAATGAATCCTGCCCATGGTGCCAAATGCTTACACCAAGTAGGGACCATGTCTGACTTCCCTTGACTCTGGACTAGTCTAATAGCTGCCTAAATTCCTGCTATTATTTGGAGAGAGGCGAGGATTTCTTTTTTCACTTCCCAAAACCACTCCTCTGACTAGTCAGTGAAAAGGTCATTGAACCTAGCGTTCTGGGCCAGTTTAACTACCCTTTGTAGGGCATCTCTGGTTACCGAATGATGCTGATAAAATGTTACTATTTCAATTGTAATTGTTAGTATTAATTGTGATTGTCAAAACTCCAGACGATATATAGCTAAAAGGAGGGAGTAGTTATATTTTATCTTTAATATCCCATGCAGGTAAAGTTTTACTAAAGGTAATACAGAAACAGCTGGAACCGTACACTAACAGAGAACTTCCAGAGGTTTAAGCTGGATTCAAAAGAGGACGTGGAATGAGGGACATCATTGCTGATGTCCGATGGATCTTGGCAGAAAGCAGAGAATAGCAGACACGTGTTGACCTGTGCTTTATTGACTACAAAAAAGGTTTTTGATTGTGTGGATCATGACAAGCTATGCACAACCTTGCAAAGTATGAGTATTCCAGAATACTTAATTGTGCTCATAAGGAATCTGTACATGGGCCAAGAAGCTGTTGTTTGAACAGAACACGGGAACACTGAATGGTTTAAAATTAAGAAAAGTGTACGACAGGGTTGTATTCTTTCACCATATTTATTCAGCTTGTATGCTGAGCAAATAATCTGAGAAGCTGAGTTATATGAAGAAAAACGTGGCATCAGGATTGGAGGAAGACTCAGTTAACAAGCTGTGATATACAGATGATACAACCTTGCTTGCTGAAGCTGAAGAGGACTTAAAATACTTGCTGATGACATAGCCTTTGGTATTGATTGCATCTCAGTGTAAAGAAAACAACACCACTGGACCAATAAACAGCATTGTTATCAACGGAGAAAAGATTGAAGTTGTCAAGGACTTCATTCTTCTTGGATCAATCATCAACACTCATGGAAGCAGCAGTCAAGACATCGAACGACATATTGCATTAGGCAAATCTGTTGCACAAGACCCTTTTTAAAGTGTCGAAGAGCAAAGATGTCAGCTTGAGAACTAAGGTGTGCCTGACCCAAGCCATGGTATTTTCAATAACCTCATATGAAAGCTGGACAGTGAATTAGGAAGACTGTAGAATAATTGATGCATTTGAGTTATGGTGTTAGGGGAGATTATTGAAAGTACTATGGGCTGCCAAAAGAACAAACAGATGTGTGTTGGAAGAAGTACAGCCAGAGTGTTCTTCCTTAGAGGCCTGGATGGCCAAACTTTGCCTTTAATACTTTGGACATATTGTCAGGAGGGACCAGTCACTGGAGAAGATTATCTATCACGTTTGGTAAGGTGGAGGGTCCAAGAAAAAAAGTAAGAAACCCAGCGAGATGGATTGGGAAAGTGGCAGCATCAACGGGCTCAAGTGTAGCAACAATAGTGAGGTTGGCCCAGGATCAGGCAGTGTTTTGTTCCGTTGTGCATAGGGTCACTATGAGTGGGTATCAATTAAATGGCACCTAACAACAACAACCCCAAGCGTTCACACTTCTATGTCTTGTTTCTATCTTTGTTTTTCTTAGGTCTTTTACCTCAATCAGTTCTATTCTTTTAGGGTAAGTTTCTGCACACATGGTCTCATCCATAGATGTGAGCAACTATTCCACAAACCCGGATTCCTACCCTTGACTCCCCATTGTTGACAATGGGGACATTAATTAAGATAAGTCTAATTTGATGATTTGAGGTCATGATACCATGTTTACATTTACTATCGACCTGACCTACTGGTTCTAGTCAAATGCCCTTTGTACCTCTCCCATGTTAATGATACATTTTAGCCAAACTCACCTCATCTGGCAGAGGTATGGCAAGGCTGCCTCTCAGACTCTTTTCAGGGTCATGTTGAGAGGCTCCATCGGTGAGGGATGTGCTTCCCACTGTTAACTACCTTTACCTTGGGGAGAGTCTCTCTTAACTGGTACCTTTACTCAAGTATAGTGAGTCCACCCCTTCTCTGCGGTCTGGACGGTTGTCTCAATGGTCAACTTCACCTGGTAAGTGCTCTTGTAGTCCGGCTAGAGTCTGTCCTCTTTCCAGGTCTTGATTAGCAACAAGTCTCCTGGTTGGAAGTAATGAATGGTAAATTCGAAGGGAGGGGTTTGGACCAAGAGTCCTTAACCTGAGTGTTAGCAAAGCAGAAAGGACCAAGATGTAGTTTCTCTGGAACTGAACTCTGGTTTCCATGGTGGGTAGATCTGTGGTCCTTCCCAGGTTGTTGTTGTTGTTGTTACGTGCCATCGAGTCGGTACTGAACCATAGCAACCTTATGCACAGCAGAATGAAACACTGCCCGATCCTGGCCAATCCATCTTGTTGGGGGTCTTCCTCTTTTTCTTTGACCCTACACTTTACCAAACATGATATCCTTCTCTAGCGACTGGTCCCTGCTGAAAATATGTCTGAAGTATGATAGACGAAGTTTGGCCATCTTGTCCTCCAAGGAGCACTCTGGCTGCACTCTTCCAAAACGGATCTGTTGGTTCTTTTGGCAGCACTTTCAAAATTCTCCTCCAACACCATAAATCAAAAGCATCAATTCTTCTATGGTGTTCCTTATTCACTGCCCAGCTTTCACATGCGTGTGGGGTTATTGAAAATACCATGGCTTGGGTCAGGCACACCTTAGTCCTCAAGCTGACATCTTTTCTCTTTAACACTTTAAAATGGTCTTGTGCAGCAGATTTGCCTAATGCAATATGTTGTTGGATTTCTTGACTGCTGCTTCCATGAGAGTTGATAGTTGATCCAAGAAGAATGAAGTCCTTGACAACGTCAATCTTTTCTCCGTTGATAACAATGTTGTTTATTGGTCCAGTGGTGTTGTTTTCTTTACACTGAGATGCAATCAATACCAAAGGCTATGCTCTTTGATCTTCATCAGTAAATGTTTCAAGTCCTCTTCACTTTCAGCAAGCAAGGTTGTATCATCTTCACATCATTGGTTGTTAATGAGTCTTCCTCCAATCCTGATGCCACATTTTACTTCTCAGATTATTTGCTCAGCATGCAGGTTGAATACATATGGTGAAATAATACAAACGTGTTGCTCACGTTTTTCAATTTTAAAGTATTGCATGGTCTCATGTTCTGTTAGAACAACTGCCTCTTGGTCCAGATACAGATTCCTCATGAGCACAATTAAGTGTTCTGGAATACTCATACTTTGCAATGTTGTCCATAGCTTGTTATGATCCACACAATCGAAAGCCTTTGCATAGTCAATAAAGCACAGGTAAACATCTTTCTGATATTGTCTGCTTTCAGCCAACATCCATCAGACATCAGCAATGATATCCCTCATTCCACGGCCTCTTCTGAATCCGGCTTGAACCTCTGGAACTTCTCTTTCAATGTACGATTGTAGCCGTTTCTGTATTTCCTTTAGTAAAACTTTACTTGTATGGGATATCCAAAGAGATTGTCCGATGATTTCCGCATTCCATTGGGTCACCTCTCTTTGGAATGGGCACAAATATGGATCTCTTCCAATCAGTTTGCCAGATAGTTGTCTTCCAAATTTCTTGGCAGAGATGAGTGAGTGCCTCCTGTGCCGCCTCCCTTTCTTGAAAGATTTCAATTTTTATTCCATCAATTCCTGGTGCCTTGTTCTTTGGCAATTCCTTCAATGCACCTTAGACTTCCTCCTTCAGTATCATTGGCTCTTGATCATATGCTACCTCTTGAAATGGTTGAACATTAACCACTTCCTTTTGGTACAGTGACTCTGTGTGTTCCTTCCATCTTCTCTTGATGCTTTCTGCATCATTCAATAATTTGCCAAGAAAATCTTTTAATAACAAAAGTCAAGGCTTGAATTTTTTCTTCAGTTCCCCCAGCTTGAGAAATGCTGAGCGTGTTCTTCGTTTTTGGTTTTCTGATTCCAGATCTTTGCACATTTTGTTGTAATATTTGGCTTTATCTTCTTGAGCTGATCTTTGAAATTTTTATTTAGCTCTTGGACTTCCTCAGTTCTTCCATTTGCTTTAGCATCTCTAAGCTGGGGAGCAAGTTTTGCAGTGTCTATTCTGGCATCCATTTTGACCTTTTCCTTCTTTCTTGTCTTCTCAATGACTTTTTGCTTTCTTCATGTATGATGTTCTTGATGCCATCCTACAATTCTTCTGGTCTTTGATCTTTAGTGTTTAATGTATCAAATCTGTTCTTGAGATGATCTCTAAATTCAGGTGGTATATATTCGAGGTCATATTTTTGCTCGAGAATTTGTTTTCATTTTCTTCAGCTTCAGTTTGCATTTGCATATGAATAATTGATGGTCTGTTCCACAGTCTGCCCCTGGCCTTGTTTTGACTGATGATACAGCTTTTCCATCGTCTCTTTCTGCAGATGCAGTCAATTTGATTTCTATGTATTCCATCTGGTGAGGTCCATGTGCATACTTGTCTCTTATGATGTCTAAAGGAGGTATTTGAAATGAACAAATCATTGGTTTTGCAGAATTCTATCATGCGTTCTCCAGCATCATTTCTATCACCAAGGCCATATTTTCCAACTACTGATCCTTCCTCTTTGCTCCCAACCTTTGCATTCCAATCACTAGTAATGATCAATACATCTTGATTGTATGTTTGATCAATTTCAGATTGAAGATGTTGGTAGAATTCTTCTATTTCTTCCTCACTGGCTTTAGTGGTTGTTGCGTAAATTTGAATAATAGTGGTATTAACCAGGCTTCCCTGTAGGCGCATGGATATTATCCTATCACAGACAGCGTTGTACCTCGTGACTGTTCTTGATATGTTCTTTTTGACAATGAATGCAACACCATTCCTCTTCAATTTGTCATTCCTGGCATAGTAAACCATGTGGTCATCAGATTCAAAATGGCCAATACCCGTCCATTTCAGCTCACTAATGCTTAAGATATTGATGTTTATATGTTCCATTTCAATTTTGACAACTTCCAGTTTTTCCAGATTCATACTTCATACATTCCATCTGTTGATTTTCAATGGACGTTTACAGCTGTTTTTCTTCATTTTGAGTTGTGCCCCATCAGCAAATGAAGGTCCCGTGGACTTTTCTCCCACGGCCTTTACTTTATTCGTATCATCACGGTCAACTCTACTTTGAGGAGGCACATTTTGAGTGTCTTTCAACCTGAGGGGCTCATTTTCCAGCACTATATCTGACAGTGTTTCTCTGGTATTCATAAGGTTTTCAGTGACGAAATATTTGGAAGTAGTTCGTCATTCCGTCTTCCTAGTCTGTCTTCGTCTGGAAGCTCATCTGAAACCTATCCACCATGAGTGACCCTTCTGGTATTTAAAATACCGGTTTCATTGCCTCCAGAACCACAGCAACTCACAAGCCACCACAGTACGACAAACTGACAGACATGTGGTGGCTTGTGAGTTGCTGCGACTCTGAAAGCTATGCCACCTAGGTAGGGGAGTCTATTTATTGTGGCATGGTGCCCCTTTAGCAGTGACTGCCATTTGACCCTTCAGTTTCAAAAATTCTCAGAGCATTAAGTGAAGATATTCAAGTCAGGAATAACACATTCTCACTACAGTATTTACTACAGTCTGTCCATTTCCTCAAACTAAAATAAATATTACTGCCTCTTTCATTTTTATGCATTCACTTAAAAGCTCCTCAAACAGTAATGTCAGTTAAACATACTTTAACAGTATGACCTTGTCAAATGAACTGAAACTCTATTAATATTCATGGCTACTGCACAATATCCTCTTCCTCCTCTTAAGAAGACGAAATGCATACATACAAGGTGATCCAAATTTTAACCAAAAAGTTTTTTCTATTCAGAAAGAGTATTGGTACACCAAATATCTTTTTAAACAGTATTATGTATGCTCTTAAAGGATCTGAAACAGTAATGCAAATAATTAACAAACAACTGCACACAAATGAAGTCTTGAGCAGTGTACAATTTTAAAAATTACTATCACACCAGCCAAACAAATCCTTAACCACCTTTTAAATGAATTAATTTATACCATTTTACTGTAAAAAGAATATCAAAGAGATTAAAACAAAACAACTTTTCAGTGCCCGACTTAACATTTAAGCTTCACCTTGAATGTGCAAACTCAGAGTTTTTCATTGTAAGCCCAAATAGTCTGTCTACATTTATTTTAAGAATTATATTTGAAAGCTACCATACCAAAAAACAAATAATAATCACTGAGCCCTTTATTGCTGGCTACAGGTCACCTTCACCTCTTATATGGAGATTCGATGTTGTCTCCTATTGACAACCTCCCCTGGGTTTTGTTTTGTTTTTCTTTTATTTCCAACCTCAAGGTTGGAATTTTCAGCCCTTTCCTGTTGCGTTTTTTTAAAAATCATACCCATGGGTCTATCTTTCCTTCCTCCTTTTCACTCAGAATTCCCATATTTACCTTCATCCGCCCCTCTTCCTCTTTAATCCTAACCCCAATCTTACAGTTAGATCCTCTCCCAAAAGATTCACTCCTGCCTCTGAGACCTGGCTGGTCGAAGAGGATTAGGCAGCCCCAGTGTCAATTAGGAAAGTCATTTCATCCTCTTTGGGTCCCACCTTCAGATTTATCAAGGGTTCCTGGTGGGGCCCAGTCATAAGGAGCCCCTGACCTTCCTACCCCTCATCAAAAGTCATGAGGGGGAATCACCTTTTCTTAATCACTGGTCCACTTCTCTTGAGAAAGGGGGGTCCTGTTTTAACCTTATATTAACTATTTTATTCACAGTTTGTTGTGGTTGTTAAACGCCATTGAGTTGGATCCGACCCATAGTAACGCTGTATAGGGTTTCCAGGGAGCAACTCGTGAACTTGAACCGCCAACCTTGCGATTCAAACTGACTTTGTAGTCCAGCGCATTCATCCACAGTGCCACACCAGGACTATTCACTATTCACAGTTGTTGTTGTTGTTGTTGTTAAGTGCCTTCGAGTCGGTTCCGACCCATAGCGACCCTGTACGGGGTTTCTGAGGGTGTAAATCCTTACGGGAGTAGAAAGCCTCATCTTTCTCCCACGGAGCGGCTGGTACTTTCGAACCACTGACCTTAAGGTTCGCAGCCAGATTCGTAACCACTACGCTACCAGAGCTCCTTGATTTTGGCTTTCTGTTTTTGCTCCTCCTCCTCTGGTAGCGTAGTGGTTACGACTCGGGCTGTGAACCGCAAGGTCAGCAGTTCGAAACTACCAGCTGCTCCGCGGGAGAAAGATGAGGCTTTCTACTCCCGTAAAGATTTACACCCTCGGAAACCCTGTACAGGGTCGCTATGGGTCGGTTCCGACTCCACGGCACATAACAACAACAACCTCTCTAGAAAAACTTTCTGAGCTTCTCTTAACAGTTAGTTCATCAATGGGTTTGTTAACTCCATTTGACTACCCCTTACTAACTAGACTGGGGCCTGATTCCTGTGCACTCCTGGAGGTTTTTCGTGCACCCCGACTTTTGTTCATCTTTTTCCCAGGTTAAGCCCTCAACATTCTCCCTGAAGGACTGTCAGGAGTAATGTCTGTGGGAGTCTTCCCTGTTCCCTTCTTCCCTAGGCCTAGAATTCCATTTCCCATTTTCTATTGATCTTCCTGTCTGGTGTCTGAGTTTCTAATCCCCTTATTTGGAGATTTCTTACACACAGCCCCAAGAATTCGCTTTTTCCATCTCCAACCAGATTGGGACTCCACACTTGCTTGGCATCTAAGATGCGCCTCAGTCACCCACACGTCCGCCCAAAATGCCCAACCACCAGGGTATACTTACAGTCCAATTTACCCACCCTGGCTCATGCACGAGATTGCTTGGTTGTCACGATTAATCTGTTCTCAGTCCTTCATGTCGCTCACACTAATTTTCTCTCAGGTCTTTTTCTGGCTTTCACTGAGAGGCATTCACCCTTGCAGATTAGGCCACGAAAACCAAGGCAGGATGCATCTCCTTTTCCATCAGGGCTGCCACTCCAAGTGGGCAGAAAATCCCAGACAGGCCCCCTAATTGGTGAGAAACATTGTAGATACTGATAAATGCTCAAGAAATTCAATCTAGACTCATTTTAGTAAGAGAGAGGAGTTCTTTATTCGAATTTGCACAATAGGGCGTCAATCCAGTGGACATGGGCGATGCATGATTGGCTCACAGTTTTATGCCCATTTTCTGTCCCCCCAGTTTCATATTCTAGCCAGAACGGTGCCCATGGTCTTAATGACTGTATTCTTATTTAAAGTTCCTTGTCCTAGAACAGATATTTTCTCCCCTCCCCCAATTCATCCTGTTGGGTGTGAATCAACATCCTATGTCTGATCTAGCAGTCTCATGAGCCCTTTATTTCTTAAGATGGACCATCTTGAGAATTTCTCACAAAGGTAAAGAGACAAAGAAGGGGAAGAAAGAATAAAAAAACTATAAAAGAAAAAAATCTAGGATATTTACCAGCTTGAAAAAGGAGAACATTCTGGGGTCACATTGCCAGACAAAGACCTTATGTGGTGGCTGGGCAAGTGATGAGATGGTGATACTTCTGACCATAGATGGAATTCCTCTAGGTTAGTTGTGGGCACTCAATCAAAAAGTAGTTTGTCTTGACCCCAAAGCACCAGGTTATTTCCATTCCAGAGGACAGGCCAAGGTAAGAGATCCTTTTAGTTCAGGCCTGGTCACAACTAGTACTACAGGTCTGGGGCAGGCTGTCCCTGATTCTAGTTACTGGGGTTGTTGCTGTTAGCTCTCATCTCACTTTGATGTGGCTTTGACCACCTGGAGAGCAGGAGCTTCATGGGGAGTGAAAGTGGGTTGGGGCTGGCCATCAGTCTTGTAACCAGGGCAATGTTGTTGCCATTGAGTCTGTACCAACTCATAGTGACCTTACAAATGAAACCCTGCCCAGTTCTGCACCAACCTCATAACCGTTGCTACATTTGAGCTCATTACTGCTGCCATTGTGCCAATCCCATCTCGTTGGGGGTCTTCTTTTTCACTGTCCTTCTGCTTGACAAAGCATGATGTCCTTCGCCAGGGACTGGTCCTTTCTGACAAAATGTCCAAAATATTAGAGACGAAGTCTGGCCACCCTGGCTTCTGAGGTGCAATCTGGCTGTACTTCTTCCAACACAGTTTGTTTGTTGTTTTGGCAGTCCGTGGTAATTTGAATATTCTTCTCCAACACCATATCTCAAATGCATCAATTCTACTATTGTCTTATTTATTCATTGCCCCACTTTCACATATCAAGTAATTTTCAATACTGAAAATTATTTTATTTCATTTATTTTCAATTATTGAAAATAACTTCATATTCAATTTGGTGTACAAGAAAAAAATGATTCACCTTTCTCTCCACCAATTACCAGCCACCCTTTGTCTTTAAAGCCACCAAGGAAAGTTTAAGAAGACATTGATGAACCTAGCCTGTCAGCACAGATCACCTGTCCACCCTTCCCTCCTACACCCGAGCTCTGCAGGTTTGGATATGGGCTTACCTACATCCAGGCACTGGAGTAGGTGTGGATATCTCCCCAACCACTTTGATGGGGCTCACATTGCACAACTCACCACCATGTTTCTCTGACCATTGGGAGAGCAGGAGGTTTGCTGGGGATATATGTGGTTGGGGATTGGCCATGACTCTGGTCATCAGGGCAGTGTGGAGAACAAGAAAAAAAAAAGTCCCATCTTTATCTTTTTCAGCCACTGGTATGTTTCTGCAATACCAATATGCGGTTAAGATGGTTGCACAGTATCTGGCCAGCTGGCCAGGTAACCAATTACTTTCCATCTTTTGCCATGTCTGTTCAGCTTCCTCTCCCAGTAAGCATTCTTTCTACTTCTCTTTCTCTTCACCTGAAGCTCAGGGTCCAAGGACTGTCTGTCATCTACCTCTGCTTCTCTTGGTTTTCCATTTTTTTGTTATAAGGGGTCTGTATAGTTTTACAGTCTAGTCTACCATGCAAGCCTTTCTTATGATTTTGAGTTTTGTTCCACATTTTTCTCCCACTCTATGTAAGACCTTGGATTCCTGGTGTGGTACTGCAGGATCATCATTGGATTGTGAACCACAAGGTTGGAAATTCAAACCAACCAGCTGTTCCTTGAAAACCATATATAGGGTCTCTGTGAGTCTGAACTGACTGTGTTTAACAACAACAACATCTAAGCCTTTCTACTGTGATCCCTTTCAGAGTAGTTGGTAGTGGTACCTGGACATAATCTAGTTATTCTGGTCTTAGTGTTGTGGACACTAATGTTCTCATGGTTCATTAGCCTATTGGAATTATTGTTTCCATTAATCTTTGATTTTCATCATTCGTCTTTCCTCTAGACAGGGAGAGCTCCATAGTTGCACCTTAGATGGTCACTAATCACCAGAGTAGGACGTGGACCGTTATCTTTGTGGATTATATATTCCAATTGATTTTGGTGTCCCCTGAGACTAGGATCCTGAGCCCCTAGGCCCAATGATTCCATTTCCTGAAGGCGTTTCCTTATGTCTATGAAGTTTTCAATAACTTTGCTTCCTGATACTCCACTTTGTTTATGAATATATCTGGTTTGGCTCGTCTATGGATATATCTGGTGTGGCACTGTGGGTTAATGCACCAGACTTGCAAAGCCATTTGAACTGTAAGGTCAGAAGTTCAGGCTCACCAGTTGCTCCTGAGAAACCCTATACAGGGTTGCTATGGGTGGAAAATGACTCGATGGCACTTAACAACAACAACTGCAGCGAAGGTAAATACCTATGTACAAATATCCTGTGTCAAACCTATATCTATTTGTAAGTATGTACCCACTCTCTCTCCCACCTGATTGTTCTGTGTCTTTCAAGAAAATCTATGAAGATTACTCCTCTCGAATCATAAAAACAAAACAAAACAAACAAACAAAAAAACTCTGTCATAGACCTCTATCATAGCCTTCTGAGCTTGTACTGTACTCTCTGTCTTGAATTCTGATCCCCTCAGAAACCACTGTTTTGATTGGACCTTTTAAGATTTTTATTTGAAGTCACCCTAGCTCTGCAGGATAAGCTCTGGACTGCAAAGCACTAGATTGGTGGTTTGAGCCAACCAGCTGCTTTGCAAGAGAAAGATGAGGCTTTCTGCTCCTGCAAAGTTTTACAGTCTTGGAAACCTTGTGTACAAGGTTGCTAATAACAACAACATGAGTCAAAACTGACTTGATGGGGCGGAGGTGAGGAAATAACACAGAAGGAGCTCTCCTAGAGTAGTGCCAGAGTTTTGGATATTGTATAAGGCGCTGGGTGCCAGTTTCCCGTGCCCACCTGTGGAAGCAAAATATGGTGGTTTCTGAATCGATCAGGACGATCACGTCCCTCTAGGCCCCTTGGCCTGGACTGAGATCAGAGGACAGGGCCACAGCCAAGCAGATACAGTGACACAGCGCTAACAAGCCAAGGAGCTGCATCTGGAGAAAGAGGTGTGATGGAATTTTCATTTTTCACTTCTCTTTCCTCCTCTCCCTGGTCACACCCTCACAGCCCTGCCCGGACACCTTCAGGTGGGTGAGAGCGTACCCCCAAAAGGGTCCAGTGTTGTACCCACAGTGTTCCCACAGCACAGGGAGGAGGCTCCTGAGAGCCCCATTGGTCTCGCAGGCTGATTCTTATGATGTCTGACTCTGGGACCCAGCCCTAAATTGACCTGGGCAGGACCCTTTATTCCTGCCTGCAAAGCAAAGGCTATTAGACAGTCAGCTATAGTTTTATTTTTGTTTCTGAGTGGTGGTTTTTGTCTCTGCTTTTATATTATTTGTGTTTTGGATCCTTTGGTCTCACTCTTTTCCTGAGGATGGAAGCTTTCTCCCCCTACCTTACCCAAGAAGAGACAGCAAGTGTGCTCATATAGCCAAGCTACAAGCAAACCCTGTAATATCCCACCATTTGGAAAAGATCCAATACCAGCTGCTAGGCATTACACATGAAAAGGTAAGCCTGTCTCCAGATCATATCCACCAGGAGACACTCAGTAAGCTTAACAACACAGCAACATACATTCATTTATGTATTAAAAACCCACTTAACTACTAAAATGTCCAAGAAGAAACAACAAAAGATCTCAGCACATGTCCAAAAACAGAAAAGAGTAACTGAGACAAATGAGCTGGAGGCAGACACAGACTTCCCAGTAGAAGAAACACAGGCTGTGGATCTGCCTGAGAAGGAATTCAGAAGAATGATTTGGAAACAAATTCAAATGCTCCAAAAAGGGTGGAGGAAAATAAGGAAAGTCAGGAATGTGCTACAGAGCAATCAAACAAGATAGATATAGCATTGGAAAGAATTCAAAACCTGCAAAAAGAGGTCTGGTGGTGGTGGTTATGTGTCGTGGAGTCAGTTCTGACTCATAGCAACCCTGTGTAGGGTTTCCAAGGCTGTAAATCTTTACAGGAGCAGAAAGCCTCATCTTTCTCCCGTGGAACAGCTGGTAGTTTTGAACTGCTGGCCTTGAGGTTTGCAGAACCAGCGAGCTGGAAGACAAATCTCTCAATACTGCTGAGATAGAAGAGCAAGCAGAAAAAAGGATTAAAAAATCTGAAGAGAGTTCAAGATTCATGCTGGATAACATGAAGAGGAATAACTTAAGAATTATTGGCATCCCAGAACAGGAGGAATCACAAAAGTCCACAGAGGAGATAGTTGAGGAACTACTGGAAGAAAATTTCCCTAACATCTTGAAGGATGAGAAGATAAACATTCAAGAAGCTGAACAAAACACAGGAAGTATAGACCCCTAAATAAAATCACGAAAATGTATCATAATTAAAGTCTCCAAAACCAAAGACAAGGAGAGAATCTTAAAAGCAGCTAGGTAAAAGAGAAGTGTTACCTACAAAGACAATCAAATCAAATTAAAGCTAACTTGTTGACACAACACAACAACAAAGATGAGACTAAGACATGTATATTACTGAGATAACTTGTCTGAAGCTAGCCACAGATTACAGAGATATGCTTAAAAACACATTTTATTTGGAATAAACCCAAGCAAAACCCTAGAAGCAGTGGTGTTTTTGTTTATTCTCTTGTATGTTTGTGTAGAAGAGGAGGCTCAAAAGTTCATGAAAAAAGGAAAATGAAAGATACTGGAATTTTTCCACAGACATTTTGAAGTCTGCTGGTGTGTGCATGGATATATATGTTGTTAGGTGCCTTTGAGTTTGTACTGACTCATAGTGACCCTATGCACAATAGAATCAATCTTCTCTCTTGGATGACTGGTAGATTTGAACTACTGACCTTTCAGTTACAGTCCCTCTCATAATCCTCTTTGCTACCAGGGATGATACGTATATATATATATATATAGAGAGAGAGAATTTAAAAGAGTGAAGAGAGGAGGATGCCTAGGAGCTTTTTGTAAAAACCTCAGTTCTTTGGGACTGTAGACTTCCCAGGAATGTATTGCTGACTAGCTTTACCTGAAATTTTGGTTCATTTTAGTACTTAAATTTGTTTGGTTAATGGGGAGAGGGTAACACTTTAGGATCATGCTGGGACTATAGCAAAATTGCTCAGAATGGTGATTGCCAACAAGCCAAGGATTGAAGTTGGCTTTGGTATCTGGAGGTTCCCCCTTTGCTTAGGTAGACTTTTTCCTGATTTTTGCTACATTTGCCATGGTTGAGTTTGCCTTCCCATCCCTTCACATCCATCAGCCACTTTCCCTAGTTTTCTCTGGGGATTGCTGTGATTTGATTTCCCACCCTCCTCTAGATTTCTTCAGAAACTTCTTTTCTTCATTGTTGTAAGCTTTCATTTTCTCTCCCCACTCTGCTATTGCTTAACTGTATGATAGAGGAAATAACTGTAGTCCAGAAACACACTTAATAAAATAAGAATAAGATAAAGAAAGAGGGAAAACTCTAAACCCATCCCAAATCGTTGAGAAATCTATTCTGTATGAGTTGGTTGTGAACTGCCTTGCAATTTGCAGAATGTGAAAGTTGTGCTAATCAGGGCCTTTTCTGTTTAGAGTCTACCCTGACTTCGATCCATCCATAGCTATCTGGGCTAGGCTAGGCCCAGGGGAACTACAAAGATAGAATTTTAGAAGATGAAGACAAATGGGGAAACCCAAAAGGACAAAAAAGCAAGTCTTATTTCTAGTTTTGAGGACAGAGCAACAAGCTCATTGTTTAATGACTGGGAGTACATGCTGTAAAGCCTGGAACCCCAGTTTTGAGGTTAAAAACTGAGGCTAATTTGGAGTAACTCTTCTATTGTTGTTGTTGTTAAGTGCTGTCGAGTCGGTTCCGACCCATAGCAACCCTGTACAGGGTTTCTGAGGCTGTAAATCTTTAAGGGAGCAGAAAGCCTCATCTTTCTCCCACGGAGTGGCTGGTAGTTTCGAACTGCTGACCTTAAGGTTCACAGCCCGATTCGTAATCACTATGCTACCAGAGGCAATATTATCTGAGCTAAGCCTCCATTTGCTTTACCACTCTGATTCTAGCCTTGAACTATTGCCATACTTTCCCTGAAGCCAATCAGTGCCTCTTCCGAGCTCTATGGCCACATGGCTACCACAGTGTTGTTTCCAAAATATGATTTCATTACTCCCTAACTTTGAATCTTTTAAATCTTTTTCAGGAGAAAACCTATAATTCTTTACATAATATACGAGACCCTTTATAATCTGCCCTCAACTACTGTATCTCATGTTCTTCTACCTTTGTGTTCCTGTACCTGCCCTCACCCACAGAACTACCTCTGCATTCAAGGCTCATCTCATCTTAGTCCATTTTTTATTCCTCATCTTTTACCACTTCTCATAGATGTCAGCAACATTAAAATTCTCATTGTATTTCTGGATTTATACATTTATCTCTCTTACTAGATTGAATGTTCTTGAAGATAGGAACCTTAGCTCTCTATTCAATGCAGTCCCAAAGCCCCATTCAGAATCTAGCATGTTTGTTGTTTGTTGTTAAGTGCCATTAAGTCAGTTCTGACTCATAGCAACAAGGTTTCTGCAGATTGACTGGTGGGTATGAACCACTGACTTTGCAGTTAGCAGTGCTTATCCAGAAGTGCCACACCATACACATAAGTTTCTTTTTTTCCACCAGAGGAAGGAACTTTATTGATGGATTGTATACAGAAACCAAAAAGACTATGTCTCCACTTTCCATAAACTCCTATCCCTCTAGGGTTGAATACTGTTCCACTTGAGGAGGGGCTCTGAATTGCCTCTTGGCTTTTCCTTTCTTTGTGTAGCCTAACGTAGAAGTTCAGTAGCAATACTGCTTTGTTTTGTTTTGTGATTTTTCTCTAGCAATGCCTGCTGTAATTACTTAGTAACAACTAGGAATGGAGGGGGACGGGAAGCAGTTGGATGAGTAAGAAAACTGACACACAGGAAACAGAAACCTAGCTTATCAAAGGTCCCTTTGTCCTGCCTCAATGACTTGATGCTTCATTGGTTGCATTTCTCTTTATGCTGGATCACACCCTTCTGAATCAGATCCGGGATTTCCACTGCCAGCCAGGGACCAAGCCCCAGAGTCATGAGATGAGCTAGCCCAAACTTAGGCACATTCCTGGCCCACAAACGCTTGAAATGATCATTCAGGCATATTTTGCCACCCTGTACATCTTTGCTGTCTTTCCATCCAGTTCAGGGACTGTAATTTCTGAAGCAGTAGTGGGATATGTGATAAGACTATCAAACTCGATGTCAAACTCATATTTGAGGAGGTCATGGATGTACCAGCATTTTCCAAACCACTGAGTCCCTTCCTTGTTAGATTCCAGTCAGAACCAATCATTGTCCACATGTTTGTTGTTCTCTGCATATTGGATACAACTTACGATCTCGGGGCCCAGCATTAATCTTCAGTACTGAGATCTCTGACACTACACGTCGGGTGGCCTCATTAGCCATCTTGGAATAGGGCGTAAGAGAAACTGGGAAGTTATGTTTCCAGCAGCTTACACTCAGGGTAATGCCATCTTTACTATGGGAAGGTGGAGAGTTTGACTCCCTGAAGACTTCTCTGAAAGCGATCTTTATTTTCTTATAGTGAAAACAAATTTGTCATCCTGCTTGTGGGTGAAAAGGGAAGAACAGAATGGAAATGATTCCTGTGTCCTGAATATCACACATAAGTTTCTTATCTTAGCACAGAGAATGCTGCTGGTGGTGGTTGTGGTGTGCTGCCAAGTGGATTCCGATTCACAGTGACCCTGTATATGGTTTCCAATGCTGTAAATTTTGGGGGAACAGAAAACCTCATCTTTTCTCCTGCAGAGCGTCTGGTATATTTGAACTGCCGACCTGTTTAAATGCTACGCTACCAAGGCCCCTTGAGAATGCTGATAGATGGAACTATGTTCTTTATAATCCTATAAATGATCCTAAACTGGTGAAAAGCACATTCCTAGTCTTCATACAGAACTCATGAATGTTATTCACATCTCCAGTGTCCTAGGAAGAAAAGGAAACAGCAAGTATTATTTTCATTCTATTACTGGGGAAATGGAAACATATCGAGAGTGTCTCAGTCACACAATGAATGCTTAATAAAACTTGAGACATAAAGTCATCTCTCTGGAACTTTTCCTAACCCGCAGTGTTGTAAAACACTTTGGAGTTTGGAAGTAAAAACTGCTGCCCTAATGTGAGTAATCATAGACTGCTGGGGAGGTGTGAGAATTGCAATCCTTCAAGGGGACCTGAGGACTCTCTGTTGGAAGTGATACAAATATCCTTGCCCCTTCTCTAGCACTGCCAGGGGAGTACACAGCTTGTAGTATTGGTTTGTAGAGTTGAGATGGAGACCACATTACATTTCTCCTGAGCTGGTTGCCTGTTTCTGTTCAATTTATGTGATTTCATAATTGGTAGACTTTCAGCCATAAATTAACTATTTGTTTTCATGAACGTTGTTTATCTCATTTAAGTTACCTAGTGCTGCTGTGATAGAAATACCATAAGTGAGTGACTTTAATAAACATAAATTTATTTTCTCATAGTTTAAGAAGCTATAAATTCAAATTCAGGGTGCTTCTTTTAAGAGAAGGCTCTTTTGGATCTGGAGAAAGACCCTTGTGTCTTTAACTGATCTTCTTGAGACATGGCATCAGTCTTCCTCCAACTTTGCTTATTTCTCTATGCCTCATCTCTTCTTTTTTGGGAGTCTTGGTGTGGTGCTGTGGGATAAAGCACTGGACCTCAAAGTTGGTTTGAACCATAAAGTCGGCAGTTCAAACTCACCAGCCATTCCTTGGAAACCCTATACAGGGTCACTATGAGTAGGAACTGACTTAAGGAACTTAAAAACAACAACAATAATCTCTTCTTTTTAGATCTCAAAGGCTATTGGTTTAAAACACTACACTGATAAGGCTTCTTAGCATAATAAAGAAATCCTTTTCCCAAATGGGATTCTCACCATAGGTCTAGAGGTTAGGATTTACAACACATATTTGGGGGGGGGGGCATAATTCAATTCTTAGCACTCTCTTGCAACATTTCTCTCAGATCCAGTCTCCCCACCCTTACCCACCTATAGTCTGTCCAGAGTAGTCCACTGTATCCAGAAAGGCTCTGAATACTTTCTTGGAAAGTAGGCCTTATATATCAGGTATAACTTGAGCTCCAAGTAATTGAAACTCCTAACTGTCTTAAAAAACTAAGAAATGTACACCCACTCCTTACTTATTGATTGTCTCATTATCTGACTTTATACACTTATGACAATAGTAAAAAAATCTATCCAATTATTTTGCACATTAATGACCTATGTCTGGCAGTAGCAAATGATGAGGTCCCTGACAAGGGTCCCATGCTCATGTAGAAAGAAAGCTTTTATTGCATAGTATTTCACTGCCTGGAAGAGGAAAGGGGATTTGGTTTCCCTAAGCTGCTGGTCAGTTCTGGGTGAAGCAGAGAGGGCCAGGGGCTGGAATTGGGCCAGCAGGGATGGGGACACTGCCTGAAATGTTCCACATGAGGCTGAGGTTGGGACAACAGCAGCTAATGCCTTGAGTCTGTCTTCAAGTCTGGGGTGGAAGTGAAACCCCAGGATCTGGCCTTAGCTCCCAGCATTGTCACCAGTCATAGGCAGGTCCAGAAGGACTCTAGGGCCCGTGAGACTCCATGTAAGCTGACCAGAACCTGTGCAGCCTCTTAAGCTTCCGCCCTGCTCTCCCTTTGGTGGGCATAGGTGAGGGCATTGCTATGGATTGAATTGTTTTCACCTAAAATGTATGTCAACTTTTAGACCATGGTTCTCAGTAATATGTAATTATTCTCCATTTTGTGATCTTATATAAGTATCCTATGTGTTTTAAATCCTGACCTGTATGATATTAATGAAGCAGGATTAGAGACAGTTATGTTAATGTGGTAAGGTGGAATCTATAGGACTAGGTTGTATCTTGAGTCAATCTCTTATGAGATATAAAAGAGATGAAACAACTGAGCAGAGATCAGAGGCACCACCAAGAAAGAAGAGTCATGATCTGAGCATATTCTTTGAATCTGGAGTCCCTGTGCTGAGAAACTTGTAGACCCAGGGTAAGACTGATGATAAGGACCTTCCCCGAAAGCTGAGAGTTACCTCTGTAAATAGTGCCCTGAATTTGAATCTGTCAGTTTGTCATACTCTGGTGGCTTTTGTGTTGCTGTGATGCTGGAAGCTGTGCCACCAGTATTTAAAGACCAGCAGGGTCACCCATGGTGGACAGGTTTCAGGAGAATTTCTAGACTAAGAGTGGCAGGCCACTTCTGAATGGTTACCTACTGAAAACCTTATAAATAGCAATATCTGATGTAGTGTCTGATATAGTGCTGGAAGATGAGCCCCTCAGGTTGGAAGACACTCAGAATAGGACTGTGGAAAAGCTGCCCCCTCAAAGTAGACATAGATGGAGCAAACCTTTTGGGCTCTTCATTTGCTGATGTAGCACAACTCAAAAAGAGAACAAATAGCTGCAAATATCCATTAATAATAAGAACATGGAATGTACTAAGTATGGATCTAGGAAAATTGGAATTCTTCAAAAATGAAATGGAGCTCATAAACATAGATATCCTAGGCATTTGTGTTTTAAGTGCCATCGAGTCAATTTCAACTCATGGTGACCATGTATAGGGTTTCAGAGGAGTGGCTGATGAGTTTGAACCACAGACCTTTCAGTTAAAATTGATGTTTTGGTCTAGTGCTTATCCTACATAGCCACACCAGGGCATTAGTGAGGGGAAATGGACAGTTATTGTCCATTTTGAGCCAGACAATCATATTGGTTACTGTGTTGGGAATCACAAATTCAAGAGTTTACATTCATCATCAAAAAGAGTATTCAAGATTTTTCATGCTGTACAATGCTGTCTGTGATATGATAACATCCATTTACAGGAAAACCAGTTAATACCACTATTATTCAAATTTTTACACCAACCACTAAAGCCAATGATGAACAAATTGAAGACTCCTACCAACTTCCTGTCCATGACAAGCTATGGACAACATTGCGAAGTATGAGTATTCTGGAACACTTAATTGTGCTCATGAGGAATCTGTACCTGGACCATCGACCACTGAATGGTTTAAAATTTAAAAAGTGTGCGACAAGGTTGTATTCTTTCACCATGCTTATAAAACCTGTATGTTTGAGCAAATAATCTGAGAAGCTGGGTTATATGAAGAAAAACTTGGCATCAGGATTGGAGGAAGACTCATTAACATCCTGCGATATGCAGATAATACAACCTTGCTTACTGAAAGTGAAGAGGACTTAAAACATTTACTGAAGAAGATCAAAGACCACAGCCTTCGGTATGGATTACATCTCAATGTCAAGAAAACAAAAATCCTCACAACTGGACCAATAAACAACATTCTTACCAATGGAGAAAAGATTGAAGTTGTCAAGGACTTCATTCTTCTTGGATCAACTATCAACACTCAAGCAGCAGTCAAGAAATCAAACGACGTATTGCAT
>NW_006408893.1:952497-961495 GCF_000296735.1 Chrysochloris asiatica | reverse complement strand
ATTTTTGTTTTCTTTACATTGAGTTGTAATCCATACGTAAGGCTGTGCTCTTTGATCTTCATCAGTAAATATTTTAAGTCCTCTTCACTTTCAGCGATCAAGGTTGTATCATCTGCATATCTCAGGTTGTTAATAATAGTGTCTTTGAATAATAGCATCTAAAAATATAACTGAACACTGACCTTTACTGGCAAAGTAATATCCTTTAAAAATGCTTCATGATCTTCTATAGCATATCCTTGGGAAATTGCAGAAGATTTCACCCCTAATAACTGGTTGAGACATGTATATAAAAAAAAATTCAGAAAATATTACTTGATTATAAAGTCTCACATGTCCTATCATTGAAAGTTTTAATTTGCTATTCTGTGTTGCTTTCTTAACATATCATTAGTCAGAACAAGACCAAGGCAAAATGTGGAGCAGACCATCAATTGCCAATATGCAAGTTCAAGTTGAAGCTGAAGAAAATTAAAACAAGTCCACTACAGCCAAGGTGTAGGACCTTGAGTATGCTGTTGTTAAGTGCAGTTGAGTCGGTTCCTTGAGTATACCTCACCTTAATTTAGAGACCATCTCAAAAATAAATTTGACACATTAAACACTAATGACCAAAGACCAGAGGAGGTGTGGGATGATATCAGGGACATCATATATGAAGAAACCAAAAGGTCATGAAAAAGACAGAAAAGAAAGAAAAGACCAGAATGGATGTCAGAAGAGATTCTGAAACTTCCTCTTGTAGCTAAGGTGAACAGAAGAAATTATGAACTAAAAGACAGCTTGAGAAGACAAAGTAAAATATTATAATAAAAGGTGCAAAGACCTGGATTTAGAAAACTAAATGGGAAGAACACATTGGGCATATCTCAAGCGAAAAGAACTGAAGAAAAAAAAGTCAAGCCTTGCATTGTATTATTGAAGGATTCTATAAGCAAGATATTAGACTAATAGGAAACATCACGGGAAGATAGAAGGATGTCATAGAGCCACTCTACCGAAAAGAACTGTTTGATGTGTAACCATTTCAGGAGGTAGCATATGATAAAGAACCGAATAGCACTGAAGGAAGAAGTTCAAGGTGTGCTGAAGGCGCCCGGAATTTGTGGAATACCAACTGAAATGTTTCAACAAATGAATGACATGGTGGAGGTACTCACACTTGTATGCCAAGATATTTGGAAGACAAATACCTGGCCAATTGACAGGAAGAGATCTATATTCGTGCCCATTCCAAAGAAAGGGGATCCAACTGGTTGTGGAAATTATTGAGCAGTATCATTAATATCACAGAGAATGTTTTGTGGAAGATAATTAAAAAATGGTTCCAGCTGCACATCATTAGGGAACAAGCTGAATTCAGAGGAACACATGGGATGTCATTGTTGGTATCAGATGGATATTAGCTGAAAACAGAGAATACCAGAAAGATATTTACCTGTGTTTTATTTATACAGAGGCATTCAATTGTTTGGATCATAACAAAATATGGACAACATTACAAAGAATGGGAATTCCAGAACATGTAATTGTATTCATGCAGAACCTTAACATAGACTAAAAGGCAGTCATTCAAACAGAACAAGGGGATACTGCATAGTTTAAAATCAGGAATGATGTAGGTAGAGTTGTATTCTTTCACCATATTTATTCAACCAGTATGCTGAGCAAATAATTTGAGAAGCTGTACTATATGAAGAAGAATGTAGCATCAGCTTTGGAAGATGACTCATACCAATAACCTGTGATATGCAGATGATACAATCTTGCTTTTTGTGCCTATAAGGAAAATGGTATGTATCTATAATGATATGATGATATGATATGTATATTTATAAGGAGCCCTGGTAGCATAGTGAGTTATGTGTTGGGTTGCTAATTATAAAGTCGGCAGTTCATATCCACTAGTCTTTCTGCTCCCATAAAGATTTACAACCTCGGAAACACTATACAGCTGCATTTTGAGTTGCAATCAACAAGGCACACCACCACCACCACCATGATACGTAATATCTTTAAGATCCAATCTCTGAACCAAACCTCAGGGTCAGATATTTCCAAGTAACAAATCTTTGCTTGTTATTCTGTTGTGTAGAAATCTTTGATGCCCAGGACTCTTTTTCCTCTTAAAACTTAATTATATGAATATATAGCCTGATTGAATTTGACCACTAAAATGTGAACTGTGCTCTTGGCGCATGGTTACTTGTTCTATAGAGAACACTGCTACTCAACAGCCTCATAGAGCACACTCTTGGAAAGCTTCTCAGACCAGAGTTTCTGTTGTTTGGCTGGCTCTGTGCTATATTAACCAGCTTGCCTTTTCTCAGATTGTTTTCCCAGGCTTAGTTTGGTAGTGCTTTCCTGGGGGGAAAAGTCATCCAATCAATTAAGTGACTCATAAAAGCCAGTAAGTCCAGTTATGCGCTGGATTGCAAGGTTGGTTTGAACCTCAAGGTCAACAGTTCAAGCTGCTCCTCAGTACCCCTTTATTAAGGATTGCTATGCGTTAGGATCAACGAAACAGCACTTAGCAACAAGAACAACCACCACTTGCAGAGTAGCAATGATCAGTCCCTCAGAAAGTAGAATGTTTCACATCTCTGATACCAATTGCTGATGCATATACTATCTGCATTAATGGGAAGAGTACTGAGAAAATATTTTCAGAAAATGAATGGAAACATAAACCAGCAAGAGGTGGGCATGAGATTTTCCAAATGTTGGCACCTATTTTGTGTTGTTGTAGGTGAGATCAAGGTGGTCCTGACTCATAGCAACCCTGTGCACAACAGAAAGAAACACTTCCCAGTCCTGCACTAACCTCACAATCGTTGCTATGCCTAAGCCCATTGCTACTGCCACTGTACCAATCCATCTGGTTGGGCATCTTCCTCTTTTTCGCTGACCCTCTATTTTACCAAGCACGATGTTCTTCTCCAGGGACTGGTCCCTCCTAATAATATGTCTGAAGTATAAGAGACAAAGTCTCACCATCCTGGTCACCAAGGAGCATTCTGGCTGTACTTCCAACACAGATTTGTTTAGTCTCCTCCAGTACTGTAACTCAAATGCATCAATTCTTCTAGTTTCCTTATTCACTGTCCAACTTTCAGATGCATATGAGGAAATGCAAGATATCATTGTTTGGGTCAGGCTCACCTTAGTCCTCAAACTAACATCTTTGCTCTTGAGCACTTTAAAAATAGAGGTCTTGTGCAGCAGATTTTCCTAATGCAGTATGTCGCTTGATTTCTTTACTGCGGCTTCCATGAGTGTTGACTTGAGCAAAATCAAGTATTTGACAACTTCAGTCTTTTCTTCATTTATATGGTTGCTATTTATTGATCCAGTGGTGAGGACTTTTGTTTTTGTTTCATTGAGGTGCAACTCATACTCTGGTATTTGATCTTCATCAATAAGTATTTAAGTCCTCTTTACTTCCAACAAGGAAGATTGTATCATTTGCATATCTCCAGTTGTTAATGAGACTTTTCTCCAATCCTGATGCTGAAAAGTTCTTCATATAATCCACCTTCTTGGATAATTGGCTCAACATACAGATTGAGTAAGTATTGTGAAAGAATACAACCCTAGCTCACACCTTCCCTAATTTTAAACCATTCAGTGTTCCCTTACTCTGTTTGAACACCTGCCTCTTAGCCCATACACAGGTTCCTCATGAGCACAATTAAGGGGGTTTGCCCTGAGGGGACCCGACCACTTGCCTTGATGGCTCCAGGGTGAACAACTTGCTTGTTCTTGAAGTAGTCAATCAGACTGCCATTATTGTTTTTGATTTTTCCTGCCAGCCTTTCTTTCAAGAAATATCTTCTGTTCTTCTAGCCACTCCAGGCTGGACTGCTTGTCCTTTTAAGTGGAAATTTCCCACCTCAGAAGATTCTGGAATGGGGTTCAGGATTCTACCTATGGTTTTATGCAATGCAAAGGCTCTGTAGGAAGTCTCCTTCACTGGGCAAATTGTAGCCCCATTTTAGGTTTTCCAATCAGTTATAGGCTGAAGACAGACTTACAAGCTTTCTGTGGTGATGTTTCTGGCTATTCCTTTCTCTCCCCCTCAAGTGTCTATTTTACAGTGGTAGGCAAGGGAAACCAAGATGCAAAAGACAGTCAAGCATCTTAATGTTATTTCCCCACTTTTACCCACTCAGACCATGCCTCAATCCCTGTATCCCAGAGCCCTGTTGTTCCAAGGTTGTGCATACATCATTATTTACTCTGCCCCACTTAGTCCATGCAAACCTGCCTAACTGTTCTCCCATCCACCTTGTTCTTCCATTCCCCTCCCCCTTCTTATGTGTTGCCCACCACCCCCAGCATCAAGCTATCATGTGTCTATTCCCTACCCTGTTCTCCACCTTCCCCTCCCTCCCTCAACGCACCGCATACATCCTGGTAACCAGCAAAGATTTCCCCCCATCCCCCACTTATTATGGCTTCTTTTTCTTAGTCTTTTACAGTAGTAGTCCTATGCCATATTTCTCCTTTTGTGACTGGCTGATTTCACTCAGCATAATGTCCTCAAGGTTCATCCATGATATACAGTGGCTTGTAGCTTTCTTTTTATTCTTCAAGGTAGCATAATATTCCATTGTGTGTATGTACCACAGTTTTTTTTATCTGTTCTTCCATTGATGGACGCTAAGGCTGTCTCCATCTTTTTGCTATTGTAAATAGTGCTGCTATGAACATTGGTGTGCATATATCTACTTGTGTTATGGCTTGTATTTCTTGTGGGTAAATATCAAGAAGAGGAATTGCTGGATCATAAGGTATTTCTATTTCCAACTTTCTGAGGATGCGTCATATTGCTTTCCAAAGTTGTTGGACCATTTTGCAGTCCCACCAGCAATGCAGGAGTGTCCCAGTCTCTCCATATCCTAATCATCATTTATTGTCCTCTACTTTTTTGATCTTTGTTGTTATTGCTGGTGTGAGATGATATCTCATTGTTGTTTTGACTTGCATCTCTCCAAAGGAGTCCGGTGTGGCACTACAGGTTAATGTGTCAGACTGCAAAGCCATTTGAAATGCAAGGTCGGTGGTTCAAGCTCACCAGCTGCTCCTCGGAAACCCTATACAGGGTCGCTATGGTCAGAATCAACTCAACGGCACTTAACAACAACAACAACAAAGGAGCTCTGGTAGCGTAGAGGTTAGATTTACAGTAAAGATTTATAGCCTTGGAAACCCTGTACAGGGTCGTTGTGAGTGGGAACAGATTCCACGGCACACCACTAAACCCTGCCACTTTGCTGAATCTTCCAATGAGGTCTAGTAGCTTTTTTACTGAGGCTTTGGGGTTTTCTATGTATTGGATCATGCAGTTTGCAAATAGATTTTATTTCCTCTTTGCCAACTTGGATGCCTTTAATTTCCCTGTCATGTCATATACCTCTGGCTAAGACTTCCAGCACAATATTGACTAGGAGTGGTGTCAGACGGCATCCTTGTCTGCTTTCTGTTTTTAGAGGGAAAGCTTTGAGTTCTTTCCAATGCGAGTAATGTAGGCTATTGGTTTTGTATATATGCTCTTAATTATGTTGAAGAATTTCCCTTCAGTGCCTATTTTGCTGAGTGTTTTTATCCCTAAGATTATCTTGAAACCTTTAACCTCAAACCAAAATTGTCCACTGAGGTTTTCTTTGAACCCAATAATAGTTTAGTTCAGTTAGTAAAGAAAGTCTGCCTTAAGCATTGTGCTTTTTGAAAGATTTATCTATGTGGAATCAGTGTTGTTGTTAAGTGCTGTCATGTTGGTTGCTACTCATAGCGACCCTATATAGGATTTCCAAGGAGCAGCTGGTGAGTTAAACCACTGACCTTGTGGTTCAAACCGACCTTGCAATCTAGTGCTTATCCTACAGTGCCACAACAGGACTCCTGACAATAGAAACTTGAAAAGTTAGATGAGAAGCTGAGAGAGCAGTGAGTTTATGTTAGTAGTTGTGGAATAATTTGAAAAGAGCGAGAATGGTTGCCCATCCTGAAGAACGTAATTAATGTCACTGAATTGTACATGTAGAAATAGTGTATATTTGGCTGTGTGTGAGTAAGCTTCAAGAAGTTCACTGAAAAATAGAATGAAAGATAACAGAAAATTTCCATGGACTTTTTGGGCCCCCCTCATGTTTTCACCAAAAAATAATGAAAAGAATCACCTAGAGGGATTAAAACAGAGATTGCTGGCCTTACCTCCAAGGCTTTTGATTCAGTAGGCTTAGGATGGGGTTTGAGAATTTGCATTTTGAACAACTTCCCAGGTGATGCTGATATTTGTTGTCCAGGGCCTTTTTTTAAAGAAGCACTGCTCTAAGGATTAAATGAATAAATGAGTCAATCTAATAGAATCCCTTGTGCAAGACCATGCTCTCTTCTTCTTTACAACTTTATGGCATAATTTATAATATGCTAAGTTTTGGAGTGGGTCATAGTAAGGTGGGTACATATACTAACTATCCCTGCACTGCAGAGATTTCAGTTTGTACTGGGCTTATCAGGACTCTGGCTTTTCCCCAGTGCTAACAGATTTTGCCTACAGACAAAGAAAGAACCGAGGCCCCAAGCCACATGGTGGTGGTGGTGGTTATGTGCCGTGGAGTCGGTTACGACTCATTAGTGACCCTGTACAGGGTTTCTGAAGGTATAAATCTTTACTGGAGCAGAAAGCCTCATCTTTCTCCCGCATAACAGCTGGTCATTCCAAACTGCTGACCTTGAGGTTGGCAGCCCAATTTGTAACCACTACGCTACCAGAGCTCCCTCCCAAGTCACATAGCAGTTTTAATGAACTCCCCTCCTGTTTTGGAACCATTGGGAAGAAATAATATATGGCTGAGGACATCCTGAATCCCAGATTTCGTAGGATAGCTCTGATTTCACATATTCTATCCTCTTAGCCCTATAAATATAATTGTCAGACCATGTCCTGCTTTTGGCTTCAGAAAATATTGTTCCCATATGCATGACTTAGGGTCCTTGGGGGATCAAGAGCAAGTCTGTTTCTTTCTGTAAGGACCAGGGCAAAACCTTGGCTTATAGAACATGCCATAGAATGGGGATAAATCTAAACATTTGAAAACAGCAGTAAGATGCTTCTCTCTTTTCAAGCCTCTCCATCATTGAATGTTACAAACAAGAGATTCTGAGTGGTGAGAGGAACCTGCACTGGACTTCTTGCTGCTTCGCTCTTCCTACTCCTCAGTCCTCTGGGAGGGACCATACTGAAATAGCCCATACAGAAAAGCCTCTCCAAAGAAGAAAACTCCACAACCTCCACTGTCTGCCCACTCAGTCTAATATTTACCTTATTGTTCTGGCAGGAAATTCTTCCTTCTTGCTAACATCAGCCACTCTCACTGAAATTTCATTTTCTTTTCCTTTGCTCTTCCTTTAGTCAAAACTGTGAACAGCTGGTTCTTACCCTGGAAGTTCGTTATGTCCTTAAAAACAATCATTAAACCACCCTTCCTGAGTCCAGGTTTTAACCATCCTTGGAACTCCTTTAGCCTTCCTGCATATATCAGATTTGCCAACTGTTTAATCATAATTGCCATAATGAAACAGCTTAGGTGGTTTGGGCAAAGCCTATAGCTTTATGACTTGTGCTAATGGGCATGCTAGATGTTTATTAGAGACCATATTCAAGCATGCAATTGTGAACAATTTTAAGTGGACTATACATGGAACCCATTTCCTCTCCCAACTCCCCCAACTCACCTTAGCTGCTGAAATGAGTTAGTGGCACAATAGGAATCCTGTGGTTTCTGCCTTTTCCTCCTGCTGGTTCCGAGGCAGTTGTTGTTGTTTGTTAAGCAGTTGTTGTTGTTGTTTGTTAAGCGCTGTCAAGTCCTTTCTGACCCATAGGAACCCTGTATAGTGTTTCCAAGCAGTGGCTGGTGAACTTGAACTGCTGACCTTGTGGTTCAAACCAACTTTGCAGTCCAGTGCATTAACCCTCAGCGCCACACCAGGACTCCTCTAAAGGCAGTAGTTATTAAAACGAGCTTGCTTTCTAGCACGGCCAGTAAATGTAACTTTGAACTCACCTGAGTAAGGGGTCTGAGACTCACCTTAGCCTAAGTGTAGAGTTACTAATGCTTTTTAGGATGGGATGTGAGACAGATGTGAAAATAGATTGATGGAAAAGAGTAGGCCCAGAATATTTGCTATTCACAGGACGATTGCTCTTCAGAGTTGTACAGGTTTTCAGGATACTTTGTTGCAAGTTTTCAGTATACTTTTCTGGCCTTTGTATACTTGGTCTTTGTCTATTGTACCAATTCTGTGAAAGTGATGTCTGCAGCTTGTGGCAGAAGCACAACCTCAGGACCACTTGTGTTCTTAAAGAGATGAGGGCAACTTGCCAAGCAAAAGGGTTTTCTTTTTTTAATGTTTTATTGTGAATGATGTGATAGTTTACATGGGAGAACATTAGTTTTACATTCATTCTATCATACATCGTTTCATCGCCATGGTTACCATCCCCTCCATGCATCATCAACCAACCAAAGGGTATACACTACAAGCCTGCCCCCCGGTCGTCAGCACACAGCCCCTCTTCGTCTCTGGATCTAAAGTCCCCAGCTGCGCCATCTCTCCATGTCATTATCTCTGCCTCCATTTCAGGCATCACTGCTTCTCTGGGTAGGATCCCGCTCTCCGCTCTTCTCCATTGATGGTCCCAGGGACCTCGGCTCCTAGACTGAAAAGTTATTCACTCCCCTCCTTGCTATAAAACATCTACCTGTACATTTCCAAACCTCACAATCAGTCCTGATAATAGTTATTCACTATTGTATCATAAGAGACCTATCTTCATTTCCTTTCATCATCCATGCCTAGACAGATTGGGTACTACTCAGTGGAGATTCTACCTTCCTCCATGCACTCTGGATCTAGGTTCCCTCTTGAAAGCTTGTAAGCCAGTCACTTCTTGCCTTTGTAGCCCCCTCCCCTATTTTGGGTAGCCAATGTC
>NW_006408893.1:951827-952397 GCF_000296735.1 Chrysochloris asiatica | reverse complement strand
CAAGCCATGGTATTTTCAATAACCTCATATGCATGTGAAAGCTGGACAGTGAATAAGGAAGACCATAGAAGAATTGATGCTTTTGAGTTATGATGCTAGAGGAGAATATTGAAAGTCCCATGGAGTTGGTTCCGACTCGGAGCGACACTGTACAGGGTTTCCAAGGCTGTAAATCTTTACAGGAGCAGAAAGCTTCATCTTTCTCCCACAGAACAACTGGTACTTTCGAACTGCTGACTTTGAAGTTTGCAGCCTGATTCGTAACCACTATGCTACCAGATACATGTATTAAATAAAGCTTCAAAACAGCTTTTTAAATATACTTTGGGAACAAAGTAAGGAGTAGAGTCTATGGAAAGCAATGATTACAGGGTGATGGATACTTTTCTCTCTTCTCTTCACATGTTTTGGTGAACCTACACATGTTCTCTAAAGTTTCTAATGCACAATCTGAAAACTAGACATCTCTTTGAATGTTGTTGTTGTCAGGTGCCATCGAGTTGGAACTGACTCATAGCGACCCCATGCACAGCAGAATGAAACAATGTCCGATCCCGGGCCAACCTCACT
>NW_006408893.1:917381-950693 GCF_000296735.1 Chrysochloris asiatica | reverse complement strand
TTCACTCTTCACTCAAGTCCTCTGTGGGCTATGTCACTGACTCTGGGCCCAAGAGTCCCCAGGTCTTGCCACACTGCTGGCCAACCAGGTCTCCACCCAGGTTCACAGGAGTCTATTGAACATTATAGGGCTTAGCTCGCCGTGTCATTGCTGTTTTTTCCTCACTTCCCCTTATCCGTGACGAGCGTGGTCACCAATCAGAGCGTGTATTCCCATTGAGTCTTAGTCTTGGAAGGGGGTTTCCACTGAGGGGACCCGACCACTTGACTTGATGTCTCCTGGGCAAGCAACTTGCTTGTTCTTGTAGTAACAGTTGGTCTGCCTCTATTGTTTTGTATTTTTCCTGATGGTCTTTCTTTCAAGAAGTATCTTCTGGTCTTTTAGCCGCTCCAGGCTGGTCTGCTTGTTCTTTCAAGTGGAAATTTCCCATCTCTGGAGATATGGATGTGGTTCAGGCTTCCACCTATAGTCTTATGTAATGCAGAGGCTCCGCAGGAAGCCTCCTTCACTGGGCACATTGTAGCCCCATTTTAGGGAAAATAATTTTCTTTTTCAGGTGTGTTGCCTACCTTTGGTGGGATAAATTTCTCAGCTATTGCTGTGGTATAGGAAGGCTGCTATTTTAGGGCTGCAGGGTGGGCCCTTGCTGGTTAGGGTGAAGTGACTTTAGCTGCCAGCATTGCAGGGGAAAGGGACAAGGCCAACTGATACTTGTGTTCTCATCTTCTTACTGTTGGCTCCTTCTATTAAATCAAACCCTAAAAATTCTTCTCCATAATCTATAGCTAGGGATTTGTTTAGGCAAATCTATAGGGGCAGTACCCAGCCCTAAAGAAGAAGGAAAAGGAAGAATGGGGGAAAGCATACACAATCACACACACACGGGCATTTGTATGAAGCTGCCATTGAAGGCTTAATCACAGATACACTCAAAATTTAGACAGAAACAGAAATTGTTTTGGGTTGGGACTGAGGAGAGCAGTTTGACTGAAGCAATTTGCCTTTACCAAGGCAAATTGCCAGAGAACCATTAAACTCTGCAATTCTATATAATTCACAGCAGCTACAGGTAATCTGAATCAGACCTGACAAGACTTTACTATCACTTACTGTCCATTTTTGTTGAATGTACACTGCAGATATTTAAATTATTTATTTTAGCCATATCATGGTGACCATATTTTCCAAACCCCAAATCAAGAAACCTGGTTTAACAAACAATTGTTTTCTCATTTGTGGATTTGTTTATATGAGAAGTATAAACACTAAATCATACTGAGTTAAACACTCAGCAAATGGCCTATCAGGAAGGAATTATAGTTACACAAAATTGGGGCAGGGTAAACTCCTATTCAGACATTGGTGAGTCCGAAACCTTTTAAGGGGCCTGAGGGAATTGGTTAATTAAGTACTAAATCAAATTAGAATCTAGTTTATACCCATCATCTGGATTTGCTCTCTAAATTTTTAGGGATGATAGGCTTGTTGTAATGTCTACACCCAGGAAGTTGGAGTAGCTGTTTTATTTAAAATTCTCATATGCGGGGAGTAGTTAAATCTACGAATGTTCATAGGCTGTTTGTGAAAGGTTATGTATGTATTTTAAATTAAATTCCTGAGGCTGGAGATGTTAGAAACTAAGGAGAATCATATCTGTATCCAAGGTATTGTTGCCATCTACCTAAGTGTCCTTAAAGACTTTTCTTCTCACCTAATTATGAGGCTAACATTCATCTCTGGGTACTGAAAACAAACAGTAGACATTTAGCACAAATGATTATTATTCTGGAATATTTTGAGTCCATAAAAAACCAAAACCAAATCCACTGCCCCCAAGTTGTTTACAACTCATAGCGACTGTATTGGACAGAGTAGAACTGCCCCATAGGGTTTCCAAAACTAAACCTTTACAGAAGAAAGCTGCTGTATCTTTCTCCCATGGCACGGTTGGAGGGTGGCTGGTGGGTTTAAACTGCCAGCCTTTTGGTTAGCAGGTGGGTGTACCACTGTACCACTAGGATTCTGCTCATGATATTGCTCCTTTTAAAAATACTTGCAGACTTAAAGTGCCACTTTAACCAGAATTATTTGAATTACTAGTTAAGGATAATGAATGATGATGTAGTTGTTGTTGTTGAATGTCATTTTGCTGAGTATGAAAGAGATGGTGTGTGATTTCCCAATCGCCTTATGAATAGAGAACAGTGTGCAACATAACAGTTTGATGGGTCACTTGTTCCTAGATTTGCAGTACTATGTGACAGCAGCAGCAGCAGCAAGTGTACTAGTTTACATCTATCCTAGGATCAGTAAGAAATGTTATTCTTAACTGCCTTTGCAACGTATATGTAGGTGCTGGTGGTTGTTTTCCTGTGGGAGTTGTTTTGGTAGCAGTTTTGCAAAAGGATGAGAGGAATTAAATATCTCTATTTCTGTCTATATCTCCCTCTGTCCAGAGGATCAAGTGAAAACCAGAGAATAAAATCACTGCTGAGTAAAGGGAGCCTAGGAAGGTAGAAATAATGTCCTGGGAGTGGAATGCAGGGACCCAGCTTTGGAATATAGAAAATAAATCCATGTTCTCTTCATCCATGTATGGTAGACTAGGGCATGATGGTGCCTGGTAAGTTGGACTAAGGATTTCCAGACAGCAGAACAGGTCTAATGGTTTCCAGAGGCAGTATTTGGTCCCATCCCTGAACAGTGCTAGTCTGGTCCTTTTCCAATAAGATGTGGCTAATGTTGGGTATGTGCACACTTTTGAAATTGCCTTTGTCTATTTGCAAAATAGATGATAAATAAATGACTTCAGGGAACCAACATTGAGTGAGGCTGGTTTCAGAATGGTTCAGACAGAATTCCACATAGTTAATCACATCCTCTTTGCTTGGAAAATTGTATCTAATTAATTCACATTCAACTGGTAAGTTAAAAAGACATTAAATATATATATATATATATATACTCAAAAATAATATATAAAATGAAAATTTTACTAAATTATTGGAAAATTGAAAATGGAATATTATTTAAAAGTTAAAAATAGTATATGTAAAAAATACTATACTCAAAAATAAAATTAAAATACTATATTCTAAAATACTATGTAAAATGAAAATTTTAATAAACTATGGAAAGTTGAAAATGAAAAAAAAATCAAGTTGAAGGTTTGTTTTTCCATTAACTATGGTTTATACTGGAGAAATAAAGATTATATTAATCCAAGTAGAGTTTCTTCCATTTCTCTTTATTAATTGTGTAGAATTTAATACATATTTTATTTTAATTTAGGTATTTTCTTATGTGGGTTAATGCAGTTCATAAATGTCAATGAAATTATATATCCTATTTACAGCATTAGAGAGCCACATTTGTGCCCATTCCAAAGAAAAGTGTTCTAAGGGAATACGAAAATCTTCAAACTATATCATTACTATCACATGCAAGTAAAATTATGTTGACAATAATTAAAAAATAATTACATTAGTACATTGACAGGGACCTGCCAAAAATTCAAGCCAGATTCAGATCCATGCTGATGTCAGATGGATCTTGGCTGAAAGCAAAGAATACCAAATAGATGTTTACTTTTGATTTATTGACTGTGAAAAGGTATTTGACTATATGGATCATGACCAACTTTAGATAACACTGTGAAGAATGTGTATTCCAGAACGCTTAATTGTACTCTTGAGGAACCTGTACATAGACCAAGAGGCAGTCGCTCAACCAGAACAAGGGGAGGGGACACTGAACGGCTTAAAAACAGGAATAGTATGCACCCGGGTTGTATTCTTATTCAATCTATATGCTGAGCAAATGATCTGAGAAGCTTGATTATATGAAGAAGACAATTCATTAACAACCTGACATATGCAGATGATACAAATTTGCTTGTTGGAAGTGAAGAGGACTTAAAATACTTACTAATGAAGATTAAAGCATTTGGTATGAATTGTATTGCAACGTAAAGAAAGTAAAGAACCTCACAACTGGACCAATAAATGATAAATGGAGAAAATATTGAAATTGTCAAAGACTTCATTTTGCTTGGATCCCCTATCAACACTCATGGTCACAGCAGTCAAGAAATCAAACGAAATATTGCATTGGGAAAATATGCTTAAAAAGACCTCATCAAAGTGTTCGTGAGGAAAGATGAGTTTGAGATCTAAGGTTCACCTAACTCAAGTCATGGTATTTTCAGTAGCCTCATATGCATGTGAAAGTTGAATAATGAATAAAGAAAATCACACAAGAATTCATGCATTTGAATTATAGTATTAGAGAAAAATATTTAAAGTACCATGGACTGCCAGAAGAACAAACAAATCTTTCTTGGAAGAAGAACAGCCGGAATGTTCCTTAGAAGTCAGAATGGCAAGACTTTGTTTTTCATACTAAGGCCATGTTATCAGTAGGGACTGTTCCCTGGAGGAAGTCATCATGCTTTGTAAATAGAAGGTCAGTGAAAAAGAGGGAGACTCCTAATGTCATGGATTGATACAGTGACAGCAGCAATAGTCTCAAAGGTAACAACTGTGAAGACGACTCATGACCTGCCGTGTTTTGTTCTGCTATACGTAGGGTCTCTATGAGTCAGAACTGACTGGATGGCACCTAACTATAACAACAAATTTAAAGTGTCTTTTTGTTGTTATTAAGTGCCATTGAGTTGGTTCCAACTTCTAGCTACCCTGTATAGACTTTCCAAGGTTGTAAATCTTTGCTGTAGCCAAAAAGCCTCATCTTTTTCTAGTGGGCTGTTGTGTTCAAATCTCAAACCTTGATAGTCAAATGCTTATCCTACAAAGCCATTGTGTTCCCTTAACTTAGGTAAACCCATCTTGAAGTTACTGAGATTTTTTAAACAAATACGTGTTTCCAAAACAGGTGAGGAACTGCTGTCTGTCACCCCTGCCAATTTTTCTTACAAGACTTTTTGTGATTGTACCATAAATGCACACCACAATCTTAGCAAAAGTTACCAAAATTGAAGTCACCAAGTGACTCAAGATCCCCATGACAATGTGCTCTCAAACAAATGACTGTAAGCTTTCTAAGAAAAATAAAATTCTTACCTTAAAATGCCCACACGGAGTCCTAGTGCCAGAATCCAAACCAAAATTGTTCACTGAAGAGGAGAAGGAATTTACAACCAAAACAATCAGAAGCAGAATTTTGGATGGAGAGAAACACATAAGTAAGACTTGAGACATCATAAAGAGTTACAGGAAGGTCTGAAACACTGGTTTGAATTTTAAGAGTACTTACCTTGCAGATTTCCCCCAGGAGTCTAACGAGTACAGTTAAGTTATGTACCAAATTTTTCGTTGCCTACCTACTGGCCCATGTATCTCTGGAGATACCACAGGCATGAAGCTTTGAAATCTCAAAGACTACACCATTTGGTATAGGGGAGAAAAGAGAACCCATTTTTTTTACATGTAAATATAAATGTTGTTGTTCTGACTCATAGCAACTGGTAGGTTTGAATTGCTGACCTTGAGGTTTGCAGTTGAGTGCTTATCCTACAGTGCCACACTGAAACTCCATCTTAGCTTGTATGAAAATGAAGTAATTTTTTTAGCCACGTAAGGTTGCCCACAATATTCACACATGGTGTTCTTTTCACACTGGATGGCATTCTACACTCTCTGGATTGTTCTAGACTGTTTTGTTAACCCTATACAAGGGAGTTTATATCATGGTTGGGTATACCTTGTGCTACCGTTTTTCTACCTTGGTCCTCCCTGAACTCTCTGTACAATATCAGCTTTGGCAGGTTTCTTAATCGCTTGTACTATTGAAATGCATAGCTTATTAGGCAGCCAAGAAGCATAGGCAACCCAATGAACCGGCAACAGTGATTCCTGAATAAAAGCTTGTTGCTTTTTTAACAGTGGCCTGACCTGAAGGTTTACTGCTATGAGTCAATGTGAAGAACTCTGGATACTTTGAATGAAAGGGAGACATATCTGGAATAGACAAGAGACAGCAGTAGATGACTCCAAATTTGGATTATATGTAAAAATAGAAATTGGTTGGTAATAAAAACAAAAATTAAAAAAAAAATCCAACTCTTAACCCTCAGAAGTTGGCAAAAAACAAAACCTATTGCCATAGAGGGTTTTGTTTGTTTGTTTGTTTGTTTTTTAATGTACACAAAACACACAGAAATAGCTATATTTGTTTAAACAACCAAAGAGCACATTTTGCAAGCCATCCTCCTCCCTGATGGCACACAGCCCTCCTCTTTCCCAGAGTCTAGAGGCCTCAGCTACTCTATCTCTCCATGCCATCACCTCTGCCTCCATTTCTGGTATCACTGCTTCTCTCTTTTGGGTTCCACATGCCACCCATGCTCTTCCCTCTTGATGGCCCTGGAATATAAAAATAACTACTTCCTCCTTTTTGTTACACATCTTTTACCTTTACAGTTGTGACAATCACAATTAGTCACGATAACAGTTACTCTATTGAATCAAACGAATCCTACCCCATCCCCCTTCACCAGACCCACCTAGACAAGATAAAAACTATTCAGTGGGGATCCTCCCCTCCCCCGCTAGCTCTGAAACTTGGAAACTTGAAAACTTGTAAACCAGCCACTTCATGCCTTTATGGCCTCCTCCCTCCCCCATTTTAGGTAGCCAATGTCTAAGTTGCCCATCCTCTCTCTATCAACCCTGTGTACTGAGGGGATAGGCTTGGTCCTTGATGTGAAGACTCCGTCCCTCTTGGTTGATATTTTGAGCTGCTATAGCCATAAGCAAAGGTCAAGTTCATCAAATTGTAGCAATTTACACTTGCTTCCTGTATCAAACTTCTTTATCTTCCTCTAGTTGAGTTCTGAACATCAAGCCATCCAAGCTAGGTCAAATGAGTACTATCTTGTTGCGGACCGTGTAAGACTGGTCAGAGGTTCGAGGCCCTATAGGCCCGAGTGTAACAAATGAGGCCACTGGCAGTTAATGACAAATTGTTTTTCATCTTAATATTATTACATGTATTAATTTAATACACGGAGCTCTTGGTAATCCACAGATAAATGTGATATTTTCCTAAAGCTAAGACTAAAGGTTGCAAGGTCAAGCCTTTCTCCAAAAGGATTAACTAAAAATATCTTAGCTACTTCTCGGTTCTTTGTTCTATAGACAAAGAACCCATCCTCCCTAATCCCTTTTCCAGGTGCAGCCCATTCACCTGGGCGTCTCCTGCAGAACTCTCACCTTCCCCCAACTGACCTCAGGGGCTATAGATATGTTAATTGGGCCTGAGAATCCAAGTTGCTGGCCTGGGATTCGAACCATCGAAGTACGATGTAAAGCTACCTGAATGTCTGGAAAATTACTGATGTTAGCTGTATCCTGTTTTGGTCCCTCCCAGCTTGATGTGAAGCGCCTCCCCTAAATAAAACAGAGGCCCCGGGCCTCCCCAGGTGTGCATTACTGGTTGGAAGGCATGGAGTAAAGATTGCGGTGCATTATGGGTTGGAAGGCATGCAGTAAAGATTGCAGGGCAGTGAGTTGCTGCGTGCAGAGGCCATGATGCCTGTAGTCCCAAGCCTGCCCACCAGTGATGTATCCACCCTGGCTTTGGGGTGCCTCATTGTCTCCCTTCTTCTGTTTGTCTGTGTATTCTTTCGCTATCCCTATCGCCGCTGGATCTCCCCTCCTTGTGAACCAAACACTCGTGAACAACACAACTATGTCGAGGTCAGACCCCGACACTATCTGCCATCCCACTTCGTATCAGCTGGACGCTTCACTCTCAACTTTAGCCCCCAAGGGCTCAGGAGTTCCCAAGTTTCCCCAAACTTCAGACCAACTAGTCCTTCCTCTTCTCTCTGTTCTTCTAGCTGCTCCGGGTTGGTCTGCATGTAATTTCAAGTGGGAATATCCTTCCTCAGAAAGTTCTGTTTGGGGCTCTACATTCCATCTAACGCCCCATACACCGTAGAGTTGATTTTGACTCGCTGACCCCATGTGTTTCAGAATAAAATTGAGCACTATAGGGATTCCTTGGCTGTAATCTGTAGAGAAGCACATAGCTGGGATTTTCTTCCATGCATTTGAATTGCCAACTTTTTCAAAGACCTTACCTGTAGGATAAACACTGGGCTGCTGAGTGTAAAGTCAGCAGTTCAAATCTATCAGCCACTCCAAGGGAGAAAAGATGAGGCTTTCTTCTCCCATAAGTATTTATCACCTTAGATACCCTATACAGGATCACTGAGTTTGAATCAACTTTATGACAATAAGGTTTCAAGGCCAATGAAGTATTGTAATTCATTTCCTTACTGAAATCATCCACCTTCATGAGGGAGGGAGGAGCATGAATACAGTCTTAAAACAGAGAGGAACAACAAGCAAATTTATCATTTAAAACCCTATTGTGAATGCTTACCCTTTAAATTTAAATATTTTGCCTTGATTACAGCTATGAATGGGTAGAAATATTGTCATAGCCTTAGTCCTTTCCTTAGAAATATCAACTGTATGGTCTGTAGGTTTGTATGTTTTAAATTCTCTTAAATTAAGAAATAACTTATATGTAATAAAATACACAATTTTTAGTAAATCACTATATATGTATAATCCCATGTAATCAGAACCAGATCAATATGTAGAAAATTTCCAGTACCAACAGGAAATTAAGCTTATGTACCTTTACAGTTGATGCATCTTCTCCAGAGATAATCACTATTCTGAATTTTACCACCATAGATTCATTGCATCTATTCTTGACCTTCCTATAAAATGAAATCATATAGAATATAGTATATTAGTCAGAAACGACTCAGTGGCAATGAGTGGGTATATAGTATGTATTATGTTAGTCTGATCTCTTTTATTCAACAACATGGTTTTAGAATTCATGTATTTTATTGCATGTATCCTGTAGCTTCAGCACTGGACTGAGAACCACAAGGTCAGCAGTTCAAACCCACCAGCTGCTCTTCAGAAATCCTATAAAAGGTCACTATGAGTCAGAACTAACTCACTAGCACTTAACAACAACAGCAACAATCAATAATCATTTTTTTGTTGCTTTGTTGTATGCCAGTATGTGTGTGTGTATGTGTATTTTAGTTGTTTCCTATTTGTCTAGTGTGAATAAAGCTGCTATGAACAATATTGTATAAGTCTTTTGGGGAACACATGCATTTCTTTTTCTTGGGGATACATACCTAGGTGTGGAATTCTTGGCTCAGAGAATAGGTAAACAGATTCGCAAAATGGTTGTCCAATTTTACACTCCCACCAGCAATGTAAGAGAATTCAGATTGATGTACATCATTGCCAACACATGATGTGTTCAGTCTTTTTAATTTTAGGCATTCTTGTGGTTGTGTAGTGGTATTTTATTGTGATTTTTAAGTTGCAATTCCATGATGAAAAGTATAATTCAGTACCTATTCATATCCTTTTTGTCATCCCTGGCATAGTAAACTGTATGATTGTCAGATTCAGAATGGCCAGTAGCAGTCCATTTCAGCTCACTAATGCCAATAGTATCGGTCTTTATGCATTCCATTTCGTTTTTGATAATTTCCAATTTTCCTAGATTCATACTTTGTGCATTCCTTGTTCTGATTCTTAATGGATGTTTACCACAGTTTCTCCTTATTCTGAGTTGTGCCCCATCTGTAAATGAAGGTCCCCCAAACTATACTCCATTTGCATCATCACAGCCAGTTCTACTTAGAGGAGGCAGCTCTTCCCCATTTTGAGTAACTTCCAATCTGAGAGGCTCATATTCTGGCATTATATCTGACAATATACTGGTGCTATTCATAATGTTTTCATCTTCCGACACTATATCTGATAGTGTTCCACTGCTATTCATAAGATTTCGGTGGCTAAACATTCAGAAATAGTCCGTCTCACCTTCTTCCTAGTCTGTCTTAGTCTGGAAGTTCAGTTTAATGGGGAAAATCAATATCACATACAAGTGAAATTTTGCTGAAGATAATTTAAAAATGACTGTAATAGAACGTCCAAAGGGAATTTCCTAGAGGTTCAAGCCAGACTCAGAAAAGGACGTGGAACAAAGGATTTCATTGTAGATGTCAGCTGGATCTTGGCTGAAAGCAGAGAATAATAGAAAGATGTTTTTGTTGTTAAGTGCCATGCAGTCAGTTCAGATTCATAGTGACCTATATAGTTTCCAAGGAGCAGGTGGTGATTCAAACCACCAATTTGTGGGTTTTTTTTTTTTCAAGTGCCATCGAGTTGATCCCGACCCATAGCGACCCTGTATAAGGTTTCCAAGGAGCGACTGGTGAACTTGAACCGCCGACCTTGCGATTCAAACAACTTTGCAGTCTGGTGCATTTACCCACAGCGCCACACCAGGACTCAGTGCCATACCAGTGCTTTATTGAGTATATAAAGGTTTTTGATTCTGTAGATCATGATGTCATTTAGATAAGCTCTGGATATCATTAGGAAGAATGGGTATACCAGAACACGTAATTGTGCTCATGAGGAACTTGTACATGGACCAAGAAGCAGTCATTTGAGCAGAACAAGGGGACACTTTATAGTTTAAAATCAGTAATGGTGTGTGCCAGGGTTGTATTCTTTCACCATACTTACTCAATCTGTATGCTTAGCAAATCATCCAAGAGGCTGGATTATATAATGAGGAATTTGACATCAGCATTGTAGCTAGACTGCAGATGATATAACCTTGTTTATTGAAAGTGAAGATACCTACTAATGAAGATCGAAGACCACAGCATTTAGTATGGATTGCACCTTAATGTAGAAACACAAGAAAAACAAAAACAAATCCTTACCACTGGACCAATAAATAGAATCATGATAAAATGGAGAAAAGATTGAAGTTGTCAAAGAATATATTCTGTTTGGCTCTACTATCAACTCTGATGCAAGCAGGAAGCAGCAGTTAAATCAAATGAAGTATTGCATTAGGAAAACCTTTTGCACAGGACCTCTTTAAAGTGTTCAAGAGTAAAGATACCAACTTGAGGACTAAGGTGCTTTTAACCTAAGCCATGGTATCTTCAGTCTCTTCATATGTATATGAAAGTTGAACAATGAATAAGGAATACCATAGAATGACTGATATATTTGAGTTGTGGTATTGGAGAAGAATATTTAAAATACTGTGGACTTCCAGAAAAACAAACAAATCTGTGTTGGATGAAGTACAGCCAGAATGCTCCTTAGAGCCAAGATGGCGAGACTTCATCTGTCAGACTTTGGACATATTATCAGGAGAGACCAGTCCCTGGAGAAAGTAACCATGCTTGGTAAAATGGAGGGTCAGTGAAACAGAGAAAAGATACTCAGAAAGATGAATTGGCACAGTGGCAGCAGTAACAGGCTTAAGTGTGACAGCAATTGTGATGGTGGGGGACAGGGCAGTGTTTCATTCTGTTGTACAGTAAGGCTGCTATGTGTCAGAGCCTACTTGATGGCACCTGACAACAATGACATTAATATCCTTATTTGCCATTTTATTTTGTGAAGTATCTGTTAGAGTTTTTTGCTTATTGTTAATTGGGTTGTTTGTATTTCTTACTGAGTTGTGGGAGCTTTAAAAAATATTTTAGATGTAAGTTCTTTCTCAGATATATGTATTATGCATGTTTTCTCCTAGTTTGATGCTTACCTTTTCATTTTTTTAGTGATAATTTGATCAACATGTTTTTTGTTCATTTTTATTTTGAATAATTCCATTTATTTCTTTTATGAGCATTAACTTTTTGTTTCTTGCCTCTAAAATTTTTGGTCATATCAAGGTCACAAAAACATTTTCCTCTAAAAGCTTTATGATTTTAGCTCTTTCATTGTTGTTGTTGTTAAGTGCCATCGAGTCGGTTCCGACCCATAGCGACCCTGTACAGGGTTTCCGAGGGTGTAAATCTTTACGGGAGTAGAAAGCCTCATCTTTCTCCCGCGGAGCGGCTGGTAGTTTCGAACCGCTGACCTTAAGGTTCGCAGCCCGATTCGTAACCGAGAGTAAAAACGTTTTGAACACATGTCCCTAATATACATAATTTTATTTATGGATGATATAATCTACTGTCATTATTAATGATTAAAAAGCTTGTTTTCAAAGACTTTTTAAATAAAAATAAATATATACAGAAGTTCTAATATCACTTCCTCCCACACTTCCAATGAATTATCTTGTGCACAGACTTGAGTATATGCAGCAATTCTCAGGACTGTCATTCTAAACCATAAAAGACTAACAATTGTGACACACATTAATGTCAACAGAAGACTTCAGTGTAAACAAATGTTTTGAGTTGACAAAGTGTAAACAGGATCCCAATGAGTATATTTGCTAATAGTATAAAAAGCCTGAGTTTATTTTTGCATAGTTTGTCTTCCCTTAGCTGGTTTTCAGAGACAGCACAAGGATCAAACTTGCTAGGAACAAAGACAAACTTTTTGTTGCTGACACAGAGTATAGTGCTGCTGACTTCCTTCCCCTTTTCTCATCATCAAATTCCTAGAGTTGAGCTTGGCTCTGGGCTGACAGAGTTTTTGCCAAAGATGCTCAAAATTTGATTTGGGCTAATTCCTAGGGAAATTTAATGATTTACACTTTAGTGGGCCTTTGTTGTGAGGATTAGTAAACCAGAGGGTAAGAAGGAACTCTCTGTAGGGATAGCTCTAGCTTTGGAGCAAAACATTAAAACTACTATGTTCTGAGTGAACATTTTCTGTGTATTTGTAATAAAGCACCTCAATCTAAACAATTAAATATGCTATTTTTCTTTTGAGGCTATAAACAAGCTGGTGGAGGTAGGAATAGGGGGCTGGTAATTTGTCTACAGGTTCCTAAAACTGGCCAACAAAGTGCATGTCAATGCTTCCCCCCCCCCTCCGCAATAAGTTTCTTATAGCAAGCAGAGGTTTTCACAACCATGTCATAGATTTCTATTGCTGCTCTCATAGTCCTGTAACAGGCATTCAATACTAACTGGTTATTGGTGCAGATGATATTTCTCCATCTGAGTGATTTTTTTTTTTTTCAACATAAGCTGATTTGTTGTTTGTTTTCTTTCTATTCTTATATCTCCTCAGTTTATTCCAAAGGCCATGTGGCACTGTGGGTGAATGCACTGGACTGCAATGTCAGTTTGAACTGCAAGGTTGGCAGTTCAAGCTCACCAGTCATTCCTGGGAAACCCTATATGCAGGGTCACTAGGAGTTGGAACTGACTCAGTGGCACTTAACAACAACAATAACAACACTAGTATCTGACTAAATAAAAGCTACTAGAAAATCATTAGGAGCCATGATGACAAAGTGATTAAAGTGCAGTACTGTTAACCAGAAAGTTGAACCCACTAGCTACCACTTTGGTAATGTAGTGGTTACGAGCCAGGCTACTAATCTCAAGGTCAGCAGTTTGAAACTACTAACCATTCCAAGGGAGAAAGATAAGGCTTTCTGCTCCCATAAAGATTTACAACCTTGGAAACCCTATACAGGGTCACTATCAGTGGGAACCAACTCCATGGCTCACCACCACCATCAGCCTCTCTAAAGGAGAATGATCTGGCAGTTAGCTTATGTAAAGATTTACAGCCTTAGAAATCTTATTGGGCAATTTTAGTATGCTGTAGGGTTGCTGAGTCATAATGGACTTAAAGGTGGGTAAGGGTTTTTGTTGTTGTTTAAAAAGCCAGTAAGTGCCTAAATCCTTTATCCTCTAGGGACCAACTTGTCACTTTGTTGACAGATATCCAAGCACCTTATGTTTTATTGAAGAGCCATCAAAATTTTCCAAATAGCCAGCTCATTAGCTGAACCAAGGGACAAAGACCCTGGGGATTTGAGAGATAGGTGCTAATTAGTTATCTTTGAATGAGTGAAACTTGGCTAAAGGAGAAGTACAAGTGATGAAAACCCAGGATTATCTGTACTAGTTGAAGTATAATGGGGAGCAAGGTGGCTCCAGATGATAAGTTCTTGTTGTTAAGTGCTGTTCAGTCGGTTCTGACCCACAGCGACCCTGTATAGGATTTCCAAGGAGCAGCTGGTGAGCTAGAACCGACGACCTTGCAGTTCAAATGGCTTTGCAGTTTGGCGCATTAACCGACAGCGCCACACCAGGACTATGAGACTGCAAACCACAAGATTAGCAGTTCAAGCCCACCAGCCAACCCATGGGAGAAAAATAAGGCTTTCTGCTAGATCTAAAGCCTCGGAAACACTATACAGGGTCCCTATGAGTCAGAACAGACTTGATGGTACTTACCAACAAAAAGAAGAATGCGTGCCTTTGCTAACTATCTGCAGGTCTTAAATGTCAGAGCTGTATAGATTCTCAGAGATCATCCAGTTAGGTCCCATCTTTTACAAATAAGGTTAAGAGAGGGTTCCAAAGAGGAAGGAGAGTTGCCCAAGGTTAAGCAGCTTTCCCCAGCTTCCAGATACTAGCTTGCTTTTGGTTGGATGACATTTATATAGTGAGTTTTCAGTTACCTGGGACCCTCATTGCTAGTCTAACAATTACTTGGATACCCCAAAATGGTAAATTAGCCTTCATTTATATTGGCCTTTGTGATGTGTGTTTTTATGGTCATTTCTATGTGTCTGGGTCCTATCTAGGAATTCTCAACACTTTAAATGAAATGGAAAAGCCATCATGAAAGTCTGATTCAGGAAAACTGGAAAGTTGACCAGTCTTACAGAATAGACAGCATCAAACAATGGGTGGGGGGGAACAAGGTGGCTCCATATGATAACAGCTCCTTCAGGCAGGGCATGTTCATCTCAACAAGTTTATTGATTCACACTTTTTTCTGGGCCCCAGCCAGAGTTAAACGGGAGGCGGTGGAAAGGAGAAAGCAAGACTATTATGAAAGAGTATGTGTATCTTCCTTCTCCCTTGCTTTCTTCACCTTCCTTCTCGACTTGCTTTCTTCACCTTCCTTTTCTTCCCTCTTCGCTTTTTCCGTACTATAAACATGTACATCTGCTTTGTCTTCTATATAAACAAATCAGAGAACTGTCAGCAGGCCAAACAATAAATGAAAGACATGTTGGAACCCAGAAATACAGAGGTGGATAGAGGAAGAGAAAGACTAGGGACCAATAACAAAAAAGAATAAAAACTGTCAGGAGGAATAAGGAGGCAATTAAATTACTCAGTAAATGTCTTGGATCTGAAGAAGGGCTACTTTTGGGTATAGTCCAATGGATTTTCAACAAAATGGAATTTAATTTCCTGATTCAGACCTTTCTGGACTCTAAGAATGTGCCAGATACCTGGAATTTGCTGTTTTGTTGTCTGAGAATTTCCACATTTGTATCAAAGAGGCATTATTACACACATATCTGTCTTGAGAAGGATGCTGCTGACTCAGAAGAGGCAAATAATAGAAAAATAGGCATGAGTAGTCAACCCTAGGAATCCTGATGTGGCCCTGTAGGATATGTACTGGAATGTTAGCTGCAAGGTCAGCAGTTCAAACCCACCAGCTACTCCTTGAAAATCCTATAAAGTGTTGCTATAAGTCAAAACTGACTCAATAACACTTAACAACAATAATCAACCTTAGGCTGTTGTTCAAAATATAGTGCCTCCAAGGGCTATCCTAGTAATAACTGAAGTGGTAGTGTTGTTAAATGCAGTTGAGTAGATTCAGACTCATAGGGACCCAGTATATCATTTCCAAGGAGTGGATGGTAGATTTGAACCTCAACCTTTTAGTTAGCAGTACAGTGTCCTACAGTGCCACACCAGGACCCCAAAGTAGTAGTTGTTAAACGCCATTGAGTGGGTTCCGACACATAGCGACCCTGTATACAATTTTCGAGGAGCAGCTGGTGAATTTGTACCACCTAGAGTCCTAGTGTGGTGCTGTGGGTTAATGCACCAGATTGCAAAGCCGTTTGAACTGCAAAGTTGGCAGTTCAAGCTCACCAGCAGCTCCTCGGAAACCCTGTGCAGGGTTGCTATGGTTCGGAACCGACTCGATGGCATTTAACAACAACCTGTAGTTCAAACGGACCTTGTAATCCAATCCATTTGCTGCAACAATAATTGAACATTTTAGTTAAAAATTGTCTTGCTTTCATCTTCTATCCTTGACTAAACACAAATCTTGTTGATGTACCAGAGGGCTTAATTAACCTGGAGTAGTACTTAATATTGTTGCAGCAGTGTGACTCAGAAAGAACTCAACTCAGAAAACTTAGAGAGCAAAGTTTATTGCCAGCGGCCAGAGTGTTAGCTCAAGCCCAAATCACTCTGACCCCGAAGTGAGCAGGGGAACAGGAATTTATACAAGAAACACAGAGCGGTTAGAACACACAGACTTGTCTTGTCAGCTGGGGTGGTAAATTCCAGCAGACCCTTAACCTCTAAGTGGGAGTAAACCCACCAATAAACCCTTATCTTGGTTGTATGGATGAGTTAAGTTTTATCCTGTTTGTTCAGGTGTCCTTGGGTCATTCTGGCCTTCAAGGTTTTTCTGTAAGAAGTTTATTTATTATTTTTCCATAGGGTGAGGTGGGGGGAGGAGGGGGTGAGACGGGGCTGAAAGGACTAAGCAGAAACCTAGTTTAAATGGGGCCTGTTAGTCATGCTATAATAATACCAGTATATAAAAAGGAGCTCTGGTAGCGTAGTGGTTACGAATCGGGCTGCAAACCTTAAGGTCAGCGGTTCGAAACTACCAGCTGCTCCGCGGGAGAAAGATGAGGCTTTCTACTCCCGTAAAGATTTACACCCTCGGAAACCCTATACAGGGTCGCTATGGGTCGGAACCGACTCGATGGCACTTAACAACAACATTAAAGGGAAGACTTGCTATGGATAACAATAGTAGAGATAACTGAGGTATATGAATTAAAAAATGGGTAGGGTGAATTAAGACTAAAGTACATTGACAGAAAAAAACAACAACAACTATTCGCATTCATTAGTTACACTCCTTTTTGTGACTGTTTGTGAATCTATGGAAGCCCCTTCAAAAAGCAGATAGGTATTGAAAGTCCTCCTTGACTGTGGAGGCCTTCCATGGGTGCCGAAGGAATACGTCATTTAAATTCAAGTAAGCACGTTTGTTCTTTTTTTCTCTTACATTCTTTTCTGGTAGGCAGTAGTGATTGTGAAGTAATAATGATAATAAAAGTGGAAAGAAGAGTGTGATAATAATTAATTTACTCAAAGCTGTTTCCCCATTTACTAATAATGTCATGTGTTGTGTTTTTTTTAAGTTTTTATTGTGAATTGAGTGAAAGAAAGTATACATGGCAGATCATCAGTTTTACATTCAACAAATCACATACGTTGCTTCATTACAATGGTTATAATCCTTTCCATGTACCATCAGTTAACAGCATTTCTCTCTATTCATTTTAAATCTTTTAATTTAAACACTTAGGCATATATAATAATTTAAACCACCAAAGGGCACATTTTGTAAGTCTGCCTCCTGGCAGCCAGCTCTCATTCCCTCTCTTCCCATGAATCTAGAGTTCTCAGCTGCAGCCTCTCTCCATGTCTCCATCTCTGCCTCCATCTCTGGTGTCCCTGATTCTCTGGATAAGGTCCTGCATTCCTCTGTGCTCTTTTTCTTGATGATCCTAGGGTCCTCTGTTTCTGGACTGTAAGATAAACTATTCCCTCATGTTTGTTACAAAACTTCTACCTTTACAAGTGTAACAATTGCAATTAGTCATGATAAGAATTACTCACTATTGAATCATAAGAAGCTTTTTTTTGGTAAGTTTTTGTTGTGAATTGAGTCACAGTTTACATGGGAGAACATCAGCTTTATATTCATCCTATCGTATTTCATTTCATTGCAATGATTACAACCCCTCCATGTATCATCAAACAACCAAAGCGTACACCCTACAAGCCTGACTCCTCTCTCTGCCTGAGTCCAGAGTCCCCAGATGCTCCATCTCTGGCATCACTGCTTCTCTGGATAGGGTCCCACACTCTGCTCTTCTCCCTTGATGGTCCCAGGGTCCTCTGCTCCTGGACTGCAAAATCAACTACTCTCCTCCTTTTGTTACATTTTGTTACATTTTTTTACATTTTCAACTCTCACAGTCAGTCCTGATAGTAATTATTCACTGTTGAACCACAGAGTCTTACCCTATCTCGTTTAACTAGCCCCGTCCAGATAGGTTGGAAACACTCAGTGGAGATTCTCCCGCACTCTCTGGAACTAGGCTCCATCTTGAAAGCTTGTAAGCCAGTCAACTTCTTGCCTTTGTAGCCCCCTTAACCCCCACCCCACGCCCATTTTGGGTAACTAATGCCTAAGTTGCCCATCCCTGTCAACTCTGTGTACCGAGAGGGTGGGAATGATCCTTGCAATAAAGATTCATTCCCTCTTCTGAACTACTACATCCATAAGTATAGGTCAAGTTCATCAAATTGTAGCAGATTACTCTTTTTTTCCCTCTTCTTCTAATCTAGTTCTGATCATCCAGTCATTGAAGCCAGGTCAAGTGGGGACTATCTGCAAGTGTGAGTGTTCTTATGCATCTCCCCTCACTTCATATAAGCTGAACACTTCACTCTCTGGTCTCCTCACTTCATATAAGCTGAACACTTCACTCCAAGATTCCCCAAGTCTCATCATACTGCTGGCTAACCAGGTCTCAACCCAGATTGATAGGTGTCTATTGAATATGGTCAGACTTAGCTCACAACTTCATTGCTGTTTTTCCCCCCACTTCCTCTTATAGGTAGACCAACGTGGTCATCAGCATGGCCACATGCCTGCTCGTGTGTTCCTGTTGAGCTTGTCTTGGAAGGGGGTTTGCCCTGAGGGGACCCTACCGCTTGCCTTGATAGCTCCCGGGTGAACAACTTGCTTGTTTTTACAGTAGTCAATCAGACAGTCCCTTGTCTGATGCATTGTTGCAAAATATTTTTTTCCCATTCGGTGGGCTCCCTTTTGACTCTTGGTGAAGTCTTTTGATGCAAGTAAGTTTTTAATTTTTAGTATGTCCCAATCATCTAGTTTGTCTACTTTTGTTTATGTAATTTTCAAAATGTTTGGTAGCCTGTTGTTGTTGTTATGTGCCGTGGAGTCGGTTCCGACTCATAGTGACCCTACACAGGGTTTCCAAGCCTCTTTTACGGGAGCAGATTGCCTCATCTTTCTCCCGCAGAACCGCTGGTAGTTTCGAACTGCTGACCTTGCGGCTCGCAGCCCGATTCGTAACCACTACGCTACCAGAGCCTGTGTATGACCTGAATTAGAGCCTCACATTTGTCCCTATTGTTTCATTGATGGCTTTTATAATTCTGGAATTTACACTTAGGTCATTAAGTCATGCTGAGTTGGTTTTTGTATAAGGCCTGAGGTAAAGGTCTTGTTTCAGTCTTTTGCATATCGCTTTCCAGTGCTGCCAGCACCATCTGTTGAAGAGATATGTGATATTTAGGCACTTCGTCAAAAATCAGTTGGCTGTATGTGGATGAGTTAATTTCTGGATTCTCGATTCTGTTCCATTGATCAATGTATCTTTCATTGTACCAGTACCAGGCTATTTTGACCATTGGAACCGTGTAGTTAATTTTGAAATCAGGGAGTAAGAGGTTTCTAGCCTTATTCTTCTTAAGCATTGCTTTGCTTATCCTGGGTTTCTTTCCTTTCCATATAAAGTTTGTAATAGTTTTTCCCATCTCTTTGAAGAATGTCTTTGGAATCTGGATTGGGATTGCATTATATGTGTAGATTGCTTTGGGTAGTATGGACATTTTCACAATGTTAAGTCTTCCTATCCAGGAGCATGGTACATTCTTCCATTTTGTAAGTCTCATTTGGTTTCTGTAGTAGTGTTTTTTAGTTTACTTTGTATGCCCTTTGTTTCTCTGGCTACCTTTTTTCTTAGATATTTCATCCTTTGGGCAGCTATTGTAAATGGTATTGCTTTCCAAATGTTCATTTCAGTGCTGTCATTATTGGTATCGAGGAATCCAACTGATTTTTGTATGTTCATCATATGCCTGCCACTTTGCTGAATCTTCCAATGAGGTCTAGTAGTTTTTTTTTTAATTTTTTAATCTTTTTATTGATTTATATATTTCTTAATACTTTATTGTGTATTATGTGATAGTTTACATGGGAGGACATTAGCTTCACATTGATCCCGTCGTATATCGTTTCCTTGCCATGGTTACAATCCCTTCCATGCATCATCCATCAACCAAAGGGTATACCCCGCATACTGCCTCTCTCCCTCTCCAGGTCCAAAGTCTCCAGCTGCTCCATCTCCTCACGTCTTCATCTCTGCCTCCATCCCTGGCATCACTGCTTCTCTGGGTAGGGTTCCATTCTCCACTCTTCTCTTTTGATGGTCCAGGGACCTCTACTCCTAAACTGCAAGGTTAATCACTCCCCTCTCTTTGTCCCCAAATGTCTACCTTTACAATTCCAGCCCTCACAATTAGTCCTGATAACAATTGTTCGCTGTTGTATCGCAAGAGACCTATCCGCATCTCCTTTCATCAGCACTGACTAGGCAGAATGGATACTACTCAGTGGAGATTCTACCTTCCTCCACACCCTCTGGATCTAGGTTCCCTCTTGAAAGCTTGTAAGCCAGTCACTTCTTGCCTTTGTAAGATATTGGATAGCCAGTATCCAAGTTGCCCATCTCCCCTTGTCTACCCTGTGTATTGAGGGGGTGGGAATGGTCCTCTCTGTAAAGATTTATTCCCTCTTTTGAGCTGCTGCATCCATAGGTGTGGGTCAAATTCATCAAATTGTGTCAGATTATTCTTTTTTTTTACCTCTTCTTTCTTCCTCTAGTTGAGTTCTGATCATCTAGCCATTGAAGTGTGGGCTAGGATTTTGTTGAGAATTTTTACATCTATGTTCATGATGGATATTGGTCTATAATTTTCTTTCTTAGTGACATCCTTCCCTGGCTTTGCTTGCTTCATAATATGTAATAGGAAGTTTTCCATCCTCCTCCTCTATGTTCTGGAACAATCTGAGGAGAATTGTTGACATCTCTTCGATGAATGTTTGGTAGAACTCATCAGTAACACCATCTGGTCCTGGATTTCTTTTGGTTGGGAGTTTTTTGATGACCTGATCAATTTCTTCTTTTGTTATATGTCTGTTCAGGTTTCTACTGTGTAAGTTTAGGTAGGCATGTTTTGCTAAGAATGTATCCATATCTTCTAAGCTTTCAAATTTGTTGGAGTACAACTTTGCATAGTATTCTGTTATCCTTTTCATTTTCATTGGTGCCATTGTGACATCACCCATGTGGTTTCTAATGTATGTTATTTGTGTTCTCCCTCTTTTCTTTTGTTAGGTCTGCCAATGGTTTGTCAATTTTGGTAAACATTTCAAAGAACCAGCTTCTTGTCCTGTTGATTCTTTCTATTGTTTTTCTGTTTTCTATCTCATTTATCTCTGCTCTGATCTTTATTATTTTTTTTTCTCTTGGTGACCGTAGGTTCCCTCTGTTAGTCTATTTCTAATTTTTGAGATGCTGTGTTAATGTGTTAATTTTGGTTATTTCTTCTTTTTGGATGTGTGCATTTTTGCAATAAATTGTCCTCTCAGCACTGCTTTCGCCATGTCCCAAAGATTTTAGTATGTTGTGTTTTCTTTTTCATTTGTTTGTAGAAACTTTGTGAATTCACGTTTTATTTCTTCTACTACTCTGTCGCTTTTCAGCAGGGCGTTATTCAGTTTCCATGTATTTGACTTTATTTCCTTGTTTTTCCTAGTGTTGATTTTTAATTTGATAGCATTGTGGTCTGAGAAGATGTTTTGTTGTACTACAAATATCAAAATATTTATGGAGGTTTGTTTTGTGGCCTAACACAAGGTCTATTCTGGCGAATGTTCATGTGCACTGGAAAAGAATGTGCATTGTGCTGTTGTTGGGTTGAATGGTCTATACACAGCTATGAAGTCCAGTTGGTTGATTGTGTTGATTAGTTCCTCTGTGTCTTGGTCAAGTTTTTTTTTACTTGTTCTAACTATTTTTGTAATTGTGTATTAAAATCACCCACTATTATTGTAGATTCATCTATTTCTTTCTTCAAACTTATTAGAATTTGCTTTATATATTTTGGAGCTCTTTCATTGGGAGCATAGATATTTATTATGGTTATGTCATCTTGTTCAGTTGTGCCTTTAATCATGAGATAATGTCTATCTTTATCTGTTATGCTGGTTTTTTCCTTAAAGTTTATTTTTATCAGCGATTAGTACTGCCATTCCTGTTCGGTTTTTATTGCAATTATGTTGGTATATTTTTTTCCATCATTTGACTTTTAATCTATTTTTGTCTCTTGTGTGTAAGGTGTGTCTCTTGCAGACAGTATATTGAAGAATCTTGTTTTCTTATCCATTTTGCTACCCTCAGTCTCTTAACTGGTGTATTTAATCCATTTACATTCAGTGTAATTATCGATGTTGTTCTTGTGAAGTACCATGGAGTCGGTTCTGACTCATAGTGACCCTGCACAGGGTTTCCGAGGCTGCAAATCTTTACGGGAGCAGAATGCCTCATCTTTCTCCCACAGAACAGCTGGTGGTTTCCAACGTCTGACCTCGAGGTTAGCAGCCCGATTCGTATATGTATGGATTAATTGCTGCTATTACGTTTGTTTTTTTGTGGTGCTCCTGCTTTCTTTGTTCTGTATGTCTTCTTGTGCTGAGTTCATGTTTTTTTGTGTGTTCTTGTCAGTTTCCACATAGTTTTAATGTTTCCATGTTCTTCTTAGATTTTCATTTTCTTGGTATGTTGTGAAGTCTTAGAGAAATTTTCTTCCAGCAGCTCTTCAGCTATCTCCTATGTGGACTTGTGTGATTCTTCCTGTTCCAGAATGCCGATAATTCTTAAGTTATTCCACTCATGTTTTCCAATATGAATTTTAGACCTTCTTCAGATTTTTTTAAATCTTTTTTTTCTGCTTGCTCTTCTATCTTAGTAGTATTGAGAGATTTGTCTTCCAGGTCACTAGTTCTGGCTTCCGTCTCTTCAGTTCTGCTTCTTTGCCCTTTCAGTGTATTGTCTATTACTGATATCCTATTATTAACCATTTGAACCTCTTTCTTTAGATTTTGAATTGTTTCCAATGCTGTGTCTATCTTATTTGATTGTTCCTCTAGTGCTTTCCTGACTTCTTCCTTATTTTTCAACTCCATTGTGAAGTGTTTTGATACATTTTATAATCATTTTTCTGACTTCCTTCTCAGGCATTTCCAAGGCCTGCCCTCCTTCCAGTATGGAGTGTACACCTACCTCCAGCTCACTGGTTTCAGTCACTTTATCTTGTTTCTGGACAAGTGCTGATATGGTCATATGTTTTTGCTTCTTGTTGTTAGCTGTGGCCTTAATACTTAATTGAGTGTGTTTTTTATTTATTTTTATTTTTTATTTTGTATCCTTTCTGATTGCCTCCAATTAGATGTGATCAGGAAATGGGCTTCCCTTTTCACTCTTCTTATTATTTAACTCAGGATAACGGTTGCAGGTGTTGTCTGCCTTCCTGGTGTATGACAATTGATATAGGTTCTTGTCTGGATAGTAAGGTTTTATAGGGTGTGATTGTAGCTTGAGTACCTTACTCCAATTGTTGTCTCTTCTTGGGTAATATAAGGAGAGAAAGAGGCCCCATAATGTAAAAGGGGGAACAAAAAAAACAAAACAGAAACAGCAAAAAAACAAAAGCCATATTGGATACTGTAGTCTATAATTGCAGAAAAAAGAGAGGAGAGAGAGAGAGGGGGGAAAAGAAATCTGTAGCCTAATGTGAATAGGACTTTAATATCTTCTTTCAGCTTCTTGCCTTCAAGACTGCCTTAGAAATTTCAAGATTGTTGTTGGTTGTTATGATGTAACTCAAGATTTAATTTTCAGCCTGTTTCATTTTTTAGTCTGTCTCTCCTGCTCTACAACCCCCGTTCTAGCCTGTTTCCTAGTGATAAACACTTCAGGGCCAGGTGTGGCTGTTTTGCTCTGCCATTTGGGTTAATGTGGACTCTGCCTCTTTACATTTGAGGAGGTCTGTGTGCATGGTAGTAGAACCCTCCAGTGATGGGGGTGTGGGGATGTGTCCACTCACTCAGGAACCCCCCTCTTGTCATCAGAATGGAGGTGCACTGACAGCAAGAGGCCAATGAACAGATACCAAAACAACAACAAAACAAAATAATGTCTGCAGCTGTATATCTGAGCTTCCCACAGGCATCATTCTGTGGCAGGTCTGCTTGCTCCCCCGGTTGGTCTTGCTGCTTGGTCTTGCCCAATTTGTCAGTTCCTGGCCCCAGAGTCCAGCCTGTTCGAAAGTACAAAATTTCTTGCTTCCAGCTACAAGTTCAAACTGGTGTGATGCTGTGACTTAATGCACCAGACTGCAAAGCCGTTTGAACTGCAGGGCCGGTGGTTCAAGCTCACCAGTCGCCCCTCGGAAACCCTATACAAGGTCACTATGGGTCGGAACCGCTTTGAGGGAACTTAACAACAACAACAACGATATATGTGGTTCAATGTTTTGGAGCTATCCCCTGAACTGGTTTCATCTGATATTCTGTATTATTGCTGATGAAGATCTTCACTGCACTTCTACTCTATCTACCTACCATCAAGCCCCACCTCTAACAGTCTGTGATTTAACTCAGAATTTTAATTAATCTAATGTTTCTTTTTAAATATTGAATTAACATTCTTTTCTGCACTCAGGAGGTCTCATCTGCCAAATTGCAGATGAGTAGGCCAACTCAAAGCTCAGCAGTATTCTAACATCCATGGTGGGGATGGGTTTGGGGGATGCTATTAAAGACAAGAGAAAGATAGAGATCAGAGTAGAGATAAATAAAAAAAAAAACCAGTGGTAGAGATTAGCTCTTAGTTGCCCCATTTAGTATATGCCTTTATCTAAGGATTCTGTAAGGAGCCCTGGTGGTTCAGTGGGTTAAACATCGGGCTGCTAACCACAAGTTTAGTGGTTTAAACCCACCAGCCTCTCTGTGGAAGAAAGATGAAGCTGTGTTTGCTCTCATAAAGATTTATAACCTCGGAAACCCTAAGGATCAATTGTACGCTGTCCTGTAGTGTCACTAAGAGTTGGAATCAACTTGATGGTAATGGCTTTGGTTTAAGTTTTGGTTAAGGATTGTACTGTTTTAATCACTCCCACCACCACTACTACCTAAATAAAACCCTCCTAATAATGTCAGTGAATTAGACCTTGCTTTGCTTATTCTCAGAGAAAAGTAACTTTATAGACTGTGTTCTAGTCCTGTGGCTTAAAGGTATGCCTAGTTCTTTTGTGTATCACTTGGCATATTGTAATGTGCATAATAGAAAGTTACTAAATACTTGAGAAATGAATCAATGAGTGGATGATTATTGTAACCATGGATACACTGATGTGCCAGTTAAAAGTAGCCATAAGCAAGACTCTTGGAGATATTTTGCTGTGCTTTGCTTTTACCCACCCCAGCAGCTCTCATTTCTGCTTTTGCTTTTAGTACCCCCAGCTTGTCTATCTTCTTGTCAGGATTGTTTTGGCCAATGGAAGTATTGTAGGCTTTAGTGGAACAATGAACACCCAGATTTGGGTTAGTGCCTACTGTGTGCCAGATACTTGAATTACCACTCTAGGCACTTGTTGAAGAGATACAGGTATAATAATGATAATTTTATGCATATTTTGTTTCTTTTGAATTTGCAATTCTACTCACAGAATGCTGAGCTAGAAAACACCTTCAATATCTTCAGATTCTACCACCTGTTATAATAATCAAAACTCACATTTATTGAGCCTTTTTATATGAGGGGGATTCAAGAAGTTTATGGGAAAATGGAATGACAAGGTAATGAAATTTTTTCACAAATGTTTTGAAGTCCTCTCATATACTAATAACTCTATAAGGTAGGTAACTTTTGTTATCTACATTTCACATATGAGCTAATTGAGACAAAGAGACACTTGCTCAAGGTCACATCGTGAGGAAATAGTAAAATCACGTTTCAAATTCCTGTTTGTCAGATTCTAAAACCTACCCAAAGATAGGAAAGGATTTGCTAGAGTTCATCTTGCTGGAGCCTAGCTCTTCTGGCTCTGATTTGTATGTGTGTGTTACTACAGTATACACACAGACAGATACATATGATGGTGAGTCAAAAATTATCTGTACTCTGGCTGTAGAATTTATTTTAATCAACTGTCATGAAAGACAAGTGCATCATATTTTGACATGATCTCTTTGCTTCTTAATACACTGTTCATCTCTCAACAAACTTTCTTATTCCCTTATTAACAAATGTTTTAGGTTGAATTGCAAGCCACAAATGCACTGCTGTCTTCGCTTTTTCATGAGAGGTGAATCTTTATTATCAAAGTACTTGCTTTCAGGGAATAAAACAGGTGAAATTCCAATGAAACAAGATCAGGACTGTAGGAAAGATGCTTTACCATCTCAAAACAAAGATTTTGCAGAGTGTCAACAGTGTGAGCAGTGGTGTGTACACTGTCATGCACTGTCACACAATATCACAAAGCTCTTGGATTTGAATCCCAAATTTAGGCTTTTAATCCCAAGTTTAGGTTTCAGCTCTTAAGGGAGCATCTCACTGTTACTAGCACTGTTGATTGTTGAACTTTTTCCTGATAGTGTTCCAGTACTGGCCTTTAAGCATCCCAGAAAACCGTAAGCATCAGTTTTCCAGCTGATGGTTGACTTTTGAGCATGTTCTTGGTTGGCGATTAAGGATATTTCCATTCCATATTCTGCTGTTTACTGTAAGGCTCATTCATAATGATGAATCCATGTCTCTTTGCCAGTAGCGATTTTCTTAAAAGAAACTTAAGTTTCTTCAGGTGGTGGTGGCTATGTGCCAAGCAGTTGGTTCCAATTCATAGCAACCCTGCAGAGGGTTTCTGAGGTTGTAAATCTTTATGGGAGCAGAAAGCCTCATCTTTCTCCCTTGTAATGACTGGTAGTTTCAAACTTATGACCTAGAGGTTAGCAGTCCGACTCATAACCACTGCACTACTAGAGCTCTTCTTTCAAGTATCAGTCCACATTTTGTTTGTAGATGTCTAAGTTCACCCCTGCCCACCAGTGACCTTAAATGTAAAGTGCTGATAAGACAGTACAGCCAACAGAAGTTTTAATATAACCAGAGTATGGATAATTTTTGAGTCACCCTTTTGTGTGTGTGTGTGTGTGTGTGTATATATATATGTATATATATATGTATATATATGCATATTAATGCGGCTACTTAAGCCCACACTGTGGAGTTCCTTTCAAGTGTCATTTTCTTATTGCTTATCTTCCCAGAGGGGTTGTTCCCTCCTGCACAGTAGGGATTGCATTATCTCTGTGTTGCTGGGTTGCCTCTCTCCTCAAAGATTTGCTAAAGCTTTGCTTTCTATAAATGATGGCCTTTGCTTAGCACTTTAGCTGTGCCCTGGAGTTGTATGGAGACATCCCCCAGTATTGTTTTTGGCTCAAAGATTGGAAGGAGACAGGAAGCAGATTTTTTGGAAAGGGTCACCTCACTACCTGCTTTCTGTTTTGTGCTCTGAAACACAGATTGAAGATGGAGGTAAAGCAGACTTGTCCCAGAAGATGAGGACAGGTGATGAGCTGGTGAACATTAATGGCACTCCATTGTATGGCTCCCGCCAAGAAGCCCTCATCCTCATCAAAGGCTCTTTCAGGATCCTCAAGCTGATTGTTAGGAGGTAAGATTCAGGGAGATCTGTTACATGGTTAGAGGGTGTGGAAGCCATTTGGTTGGTAGTAAGGTCTGGTGCATAGGATAAGCACTGTCTTGCTAATTGCAAGGTCAGTGATTCAAGCCCATCAGCCACTCCTCAGAAAGCCTATACAGGGTCCCTGAGTCAGAAATGACTCAACAACACTTAACAACAACACCAAAAACAAAGCCTCAGTAGAGTCACATCTCATCAAGGAAAGTGGCAATTTGTGTGAACTGAATTTTTCAGACAACTGAAACAGAATGGCATAAGAGAAAGGAGCTTTGAGTCAAATCTTGGTGTTGCCATGCAGTAGCCCTGTCACTATGTATAAACTTATTTGATCTCAGCAAGACTTTATCTGATGTTGAGAGGATTAAGTGACTCAATGCATACCAAGGAACTACCTAATAGAGCATTTTTTGTCTCTTCTTTATAACATATATCTATCAATGGATATGTTCTACCCTAAGGATGCTGCAGGAAATTATTACCTGTTGCTTAGTATAAGATGTTCCTAAACTTCTTTGCTCTTCTCAGGACATACAGACATATAATTTCTCTGAAGGTTTTTGAAGATGCGCTACAGCAAATTAATTAAATATGTCTCTTCTAGCCATAGCCTTTGTTGTTGTTAAGGAACTTTGAGTCAATTTCTAATCAGAGAGACCCTGTATATAGGGATTCAAAGGATCAGCTGGTAGGTTTGAACTGCTGACCTTGTGATTTGCAGTCCAGTGCTGTACCAGAAGTCCATAGTCTGATCTCTACGTCATAGTCTTTGTAACTCCCACCAAATGACTTTTTCCTGATGGTTCTGGGTAAGAGAAGGTGAGAAAAGATGCTGATGGGATGATATCATTCAGTTGTGAGTGAATGTTAAAAGGACTGACTATGGTTATAAAAACTGTTGCCATCCTGCTGGGTATAAAATGAGTCATCTCAGAAGTAGGTAGGAGGATCTCACTAGAAACAAGAAAGAACTAGGAGTGGCGTGCACCTTTTGGACCCAAAGATCCCTGTGCATTGAACCTCCTCAACTCAGGAAACAGCTGTAACACCAGAGGAGTGATGAAGCGGTGGCAGCAGCAGAACCAAAAGCCAGAGCATGAAATGGAGCACTGGATTTCCCGGCCCAGTGGAGTAAGAAAGCTGAGTGTCTTTGGACTTGCCGAGTGTCTTGCTTGCAGAGTGAGGTGCCTCAAGGCACTTAACTGGGGAGAGCTAGGTTTGCTGACCCACAGGACTGGAGCTAGAGCCATGTGCCATTCTGCTGAGGCTTATGACAGAGAGGAGTGCCCTTTGGGCATTTATTATCAAAGCTAAAGGAGCTTTGTAACATAGTCTGAGCAAATGAGAGGCCAGAGGGCCTTACGGCGTAGAGGCCAAGTAAACATGAGCGCCCTGCCTCTTCTCTGCCTACGTGACTGGGAAGATGCTGTCTGAAAAACTGTATCTGGTCCCGAATTGTAACTGGTTAATTTCCTTAATAAACCTCATACTTGTGATCATTGTCTGTGAGATCTTTGTGTTCATTTCAATGAAATATAGAACCCAGGTAAGAAGTGAAGAGTGCTCTGGGAGGGATGGTTGATGTCAGAATTGGTATAGGAGTTTAAAGTGTAGAGGCATGCCTGATCTCCACCTAACAGGAATTGGTCTTGGGCTGATGCCTTATCCCTTCTTGTGAAGCTGGAAGAGGTCAGATGATGCCTCTATACCCTTTTTACAGATGGTTTGTGTCCTTAGGAAATAAAGATGTGTGATTTCCTTGAAGGTTTATGAACATTCTGTCTAAAGTTTTATACTGAGGTAGGAGATCCAATACTGAGCTTTAGATCTAGGCTTGAGTTCTTTGGGATGAATATAAGGAGAAAAAACTTTGGAAAATGCCATTTAGATGTCTACTTGGTAAGCTAAGTCAGAAATGTCAGTGTCACCCTCAACTCTTCTTTAGTACCCTATTGTCCACCTACCCAAGTTATTGCAATCCCTGTTCACACTATATGCTCAAATATCTCTGTTGCCTTTTTCTTAATTCAGTCACTTGTGATTTGTCACCAAGGTGTTTTTCACCACGAAATTGGTGAAAAACAAGGCTCCAGGAATTAACAGAATACACATTGAAATGTTTCAGCAAACTGATGTAGCACTGGAGGTGCTCACTCATCTATGCCAAGATATTGGAAAGACATGGTGAGCCAATTAGAAGACATTAATATTTGTGCCCATTGCAAAGGTGACCCAATGGAATGCAGAAATCATCGAACAATATTATTGATATTATGTGCAAGTAAAATTTTGCTGAAGATAATTTAAAAATGCTGATAGCAGTATATCAACAGGCAGTTGTTAGAAATTTAAGCCAGAATCAGAAGAGGACATGGAATGAGGGCTATCATTGCTGATATCTTGGCTATAAGCAGAGAATACCAGAAAAATGTTTACTACTACTTGATTGACTATTCAATGGCATAACAAACTATGGATAACATTGCAAATAATAGGAATTCCTGAACATTTAATTGTGCTCATGAGGAACCTATACATAGAACAAGAAGCAGTTGTTCGAACAGAACAAGGGCATATTGAATGGTTTAAAATCAGAAAAGGTGTGCTGCAGGGTTTTGTCCTTTCACCATACTTATTCAGTCTGTATGCTGAGCAAATAATACAAGAAGGTTAATTATACGAAGGAGAACGTGGTATCAGGATTGAGATAGATTCATCAACATATGCAGATGATATAACTTTGCTTGCTGGAAGTTAAGAGAACTTGAAGTACTTACTGATGAAGATCAAAGACTATAGCATTCAACATGGATTACGTCTCAATGAACAGAAAATGAAAATCTTCACAACTAGACCAATAAGTGTTGTTGTTAAAGTGCCTTTGAGTCAGTTATGACTCATAGCAACCCTGCATACATGTATAGGGTATCTGAGGAACAGCTGATGAGTTAGAACCACCGGCCTTGTGGTTCAACCCCATCTTGCAGATCAAGTGCTTATCCTATTGCACTACACCAGAACTCCAATGAATAGCATCATGATAAATGGAGAAAAGATTGATGTTGAAGATTTCATTTTTGCGTTGATCCACAATCAACACTTAAGGATGCAAGCGTCAAGAAAACAAATGACGTACTGTTGCAAAAGACCTCTATAAATTGTTAAATGTAAAGATGCGACTTTGAGGACTAAGGTGCACGTGTCCCAAGCCATGGTATTTTCAGTCACCTCATATGTATGTGAAAGTTGGACAGTGAATAAGAAAAGCCATAGAAGAATTAATGCATTTGAATTATGGTGTTGATTAAGAATATTGACTATATCATGGACTGCCACAAAAACCAGCAAATCTGTTTTCCAAGAAGTATGACTGGATTGCACCTTGGAAGCTACTTAAGACATGTTGGCAAAAGAACCAGTTCCTGGAAAAGGACATCATGCTTGGTACAGTGGAGAATCAATGAAAAAGAGGAAAACCTTCAAAGAGATGGGTCGACATAGTGGTAACAACAATGGGCTCAAACATAACAATGGTGAGGATAGTGAAAGACTAGACAGCATTTCTTGCCCTGTTGTACATAGGGTTCCTATTAGTCAGAAATGACTCAATAGCCCTTACCAACACAAGGAAAAAAAAATAATAAATAATAATAAAAGTAACACAAGGAAAAAAAATGATAGAAGTGTCTATAAGAAAGACTAATATAATTAACTATGAAAAGTGATATGGACTAAAAAAGTAAGTACCTAGAAGATTTAAAAACAGAATTAGTCAGATATGACATATAGATATAAAAAAATTTTATTTCAGACTTCTGACAAGATGACAGACTAGGCAGACACATTACATGGACCCTTTGCAACTAAGATGTTCTTGTTGTTAGGTGCCATCGAGTCGATACTGACTCATAACGACCCTATGCACAACAGAACGAAATACTCTTGGGTCACAATCATTGCTACATGTGAGCCTTTTATTGCTTCCACTGAGACATCTCATTGGGGGTCTTCCTCTTTTTCTCTGACCCTCCACATTACCAAACACGATATCCTTCTCTAGCAACTGGTCCCTCTTGACAATATGTCTGAAGTATGAGAGACAAAGCTTGGCTATCCTAGCCTCTAGGGAGCACTCTGGCTGCACATCTTCCAGCACAGATCTGTTGGTTCTTTTGGCAGCCCAAGGCACTTTCAATATTCTCCTCCAACACCATAACTCAAAAGCACCAATTTTTCTACGGTCTTCCTTATTCATTGTCCACCTTTCACATGCATATAAGGTTATCAAAAATATCATGGCTTGGGGTTTCTGGTACGGCAGGACAGCCAGGGAAGTAAGGTAGGGACGGGCTCTGGAGAAAAACGAGTGGGAGCTCACAAAGGAAACGTTAAGATACCAGTCCCACAGCTTTTAAACTATCATCAAGTTTCCTGAAGTCACATTTTTGAGAAATGGAGCTAATAAGGATAAAGAAAGGCGCGTATTTTTGGACTTTTGCCTGCGGGACCGCAGGTCGCTCCTGCAACTGCAGAGTTTAGAGGGTGGGGACAGGGCTGGCCCATTAGGAAAGCGGCGTCTTGGGGGTGGGGGTGGGGGGAAGAAGGGCAAAAGGCGACATAACTTCCCCCCCACCCCAAGTCTCCCTGCCCTGGCTTGAGGTCCCAATAAAAATCGGCCGGGTGCAGGTCACCCACGCACAGAGAGTGTGAGAAAGTCGGTGGCAGCTTTTTGACGTCATCCATCATACCCCATCTGTCACTGCATCTGCATCTAAATCCCCTGTCCCCACTCCTAACTAGCAGTGGGGATCCTCCAGCAGCTGTTTTGACAGGACAGGGAACAGAAAAAGTTAACCAAAGCCACATATCTGCTCCAATGTGGTGATTTCTGTCCATGCGTTTATATTACTTCTGCTTTTAGTCCTTCTGATTACACATCCTTCCTGGAAGTGGGAACTTATCCTCCCTACGTCCCATAAGAAGAAGCAGCAATCTTGGCCATATAGCCAAGCTACAACATAATACTCCACCACTTAGACAAGACCCAACAACATCTGCTATGCATTACAGACGAAAAGGGAAGCCCATCTCCTGATCATATTAATAATAATAATAATAATAATAAAACAATAACCATGACCAATAAGAAACAATCAACTTTATCGAAGTATGTCCAAAAACAGAATAGGGGAGCTGACGCAAATGAACTGGAGACAGACAAAGGCTTTACAGAGGGGGAGGAGCGGGTTTTGGATATACCTGAGAGGGAATTCAGAAGAACAAACCTATAACAAAAGAAGAAATTGAACAGGTCATCAAAAACTCCCGACCAACAAAAGCCCAGGCCCAGATGGCTTTCCGGCAGAGTCCTACCAAACATTCAGGGAAGAACTGTCACCAATTCTACTCAAATTATTCCAGAACATAGAAGAGGATGGAAAATTCCCTAATACTTTCTATGAAGCAATCATAATCCTCATACCAAAACCAGGGAAGGACATCACTAAGAAAGAAAATTACAGACCAATATCCCTCATTAACATAGACGCAAAAATCCTCAACAAAATCCTAGCCAACAGAAT
>NW_006408893.1:916045-917281 GCF_000296735.1 Chrysochloris asiatica | reverse complement strand
TTTTGTTCAATTGTCCCTTTAATCATGAGATAATGTCCATCTTTATCTATTATGCTGGCTTTTGCCTTAAAGTTTATTTTATCTGATATTAGCACTGCCACTCCTGCTTGCTTTTTTGTAGTTAGCTTGGTATATTTTTCCCGTCCTTTCACTTTTAATCTGTTCCTGTCTCTGTGTGTGAGATGTGTCTCTTGCAGACAACATATTGAGGGACTTTGTTTTCTTATCCATTCTGTCACCCTCCATCTCTTAATAGGTGCATCGAATCCATTTACGTTCAGTGTAATTATCGATAGGTATTGGTTATTTGTTGTCATTATGTTCATTTTTTTGTGGCGTTGCTGCTTCTTTGTTCTGCTTGTTTTTTTTTCCATTGAATTCATGATTTGTGTGCTCTTTTTTGTGCTTTTCCTTATAGTTTTAATGTTTTTATATTTTTGTTGGTTTCTCATTCTCTTGGGATGTTGTGGGGTGTTAATTTTCTTTGAGGTTGCCTTATGATCCATTGAATTCTCTGTCCTTTTAGTGCCGTCTATTTGATCTTCTCCCTATCTGGGTCTCTTTTCCTATGTGTTTACCTTCCTTTCCACTGTACTTGTTTTGGTCATAGACTGGCCTCTCAATGCCTCTTAGTTTGTTCTTATAGTTTTGCTTTGTTACCAATTCTTCTTTTTGTTGGCTTAATTTAGGGAGGTGCTGCCATGTATGTCAATCTCTGGATGCTGTCTGTTCTTGTTGGTTCTCAGTCCACAGAACTCCCTTTAGGATGTTTTGTAGTGCAGGGTTGGCTTTGGTGAACTCCCATAGCTTCAGTTATCCTGGATGTTTTGATCTCCCCATCATATTTGATTGATAGTTTTGCTGGGTACAGGATTCTTGGTTGGCAATTTTTTTCTTGCAGGGTTTTATATATGTCTCCTCATTGTCTTCTTGCCTGCATGGTTCCTGCTGAGAGATCTGAGCTTAATCTGACTTGTTTGCCCTTATATGTGACCTTTCTGTTTTATCTGGCAGCTTTCAGAAGTGTCTCCTTTTCTTTGAGTTTGGAAAGCTTGACTATGATATGTGTTGGTGATTTTATCTTGGGGTTTGCCCTTCTTGGAGTCCGCTGCGCTTCTTGTACGTTAATTTTTTCGCTTTTCAGGATGTTGGAAAAATTCTCTTCCAGAAGTTCTTCAACTATTTCCTCCGTGGATTTGTGTGATTCTTCTTGCTCAGGAATGCCAATGATTCTGA
>NW_006408893.1:908567-915945 GCF_000296735.1 Chrysochloris asiatica | reverse complement strand
ACAATGGAGTATTATGCTACCTTGAAAAATAACAAGGAAGCTGCATGCCACTTCCTAACATGGATGAACCTTAAGGGCATTATGTTGAGTGAAATTAGTCAGTCACAAAAGGAAAAATACTGCATAGGACCACTAATGTAAAAGACTAAGCAAAAGAACCCATACTAATCCACTAAAGTGGATTCTTAGTTGGTTGCTAGGATGTAGGGATAGGGGTGGGAGGGGAAGGTGGAGCACAGGGCAAGGAATAACACACAGGATAATTTGGGTATTGGGTGGGGGGGGCAATATACAAGTAGGGAGAGGGGAATGGAAGAACAAAGCAGATGGGAGAACAATTAGGTATGAGTGGACTAAATGGGACAGAGGCAAAAAATGATGTAGGCACAGCTTTGGAACAACAGGGCTCTGGAATGCAGAGACTGAGACATGGATGGAATGGGGAAAAGGGGGGAATAATGTTAAGATGTTGGCTGTCTTTTGAATTGTGGTTTTCCTTGCAATATATTATAAAACAGACACTGGAGGGGGAGAGAAAGGAATAACCAGAAATATCAACATGGAAAGCTTGTAAGCCCGTCTTCTGCCTATAACTGATTGTGTTGTTGTTGTTGTTAAGTGCCGTCGAGTCGGTTCCGACCCATAGCGAAATGGGGCTACAATGTGTCCAGTGAAGGAGGTTTCCTGAGGAGCCTCTGCATTACATGGGAATATAGGTGGAAGCCTGAACCACATCCAGACCTTCAGAGATGGGAAATTTTCCACTTGAAATGACAAGCAGACCAGCCTGGAGCAGCTAGAAAACCAGAAGATACTTCTTGAAAGAAGGACCTACAGGAAAAATACAAAACTATAAGGGCAGTCCGACTGTTACCATAAGGACATGTAGGTTGCTTGCCCAGGAGACATCAAGGCAAGTGGTTGGGTCCTTTCAGTGCAAATTCTCTTCCAAGACTAAGACGCAAGGGAAATGTACGCTATGATTGGCAACCACGCATGTCACCCAGAAGGGGAAGTGACCAAAGAACATCAATGAAGTGGCGAGCTAAGCCCTACATCGTTCACCGAACTGCTGTGAACCCGGGTGGAGCTTGGTCGGACAGCAGTGAGGCAAGACCTGGGGACTCATGGGCTCAGAGTCAATGACACAGCCACAGAGGACTAGAATGGAGAGCCGGGAAGCCAGCCGATAAAAAGAGGGCGGACAGACGCAAGAACACCCACACTTGCAGATGATACCCACTTGACCTGGCTTCAATGACTGGATAAACAGAGCTCAACCCGAAGAAGAAAGAAGAGGAAAAAAGCGTCATCTGATACAATTAGATAAACATGACCTACACCTATAAATGCAGTAGCTCAAAAGAGGAAACAAATCCCTTCTGCAAGAACTATTCCCACCCCCTCCACACAAAGGGCAACTTGGACATTGGCTACCCAAAATGGGGGGAGGGATACAAACGTAAGAAGTGACTGTCTTACAAGCTTTCAAGAGGGAACCTAGATCCAAAGGTCGTGGAGGAAGGTAGAGTCTCCAGTGAATAGTATCCAGCCTGTCCAGGAAGGGCTGATGAAACGAAATACAGATTGGTCTCTTGTGATGCAGTACTGAATAATTGTTATCAGGACTGATTGTGAGGGTTGGAAATATAAAGGTGGACATTTTGTAGCAAGGAGGGAGTGATTAACTTTTCAGTCTAGGTGCGTAGGACCCTAGGACCATCAATGGAGAAAAGCGGAGAAAGGGATCCTACCCAGAGAAACAGTGAGGCCTGAGATAGAGGCAGAGAATTCGAGGTCAAGAGATGGTGTGGCCGGGGACTTGGGATCCGGAGAGGGAAAGAGGCTGAGGACTGTGGGGGGGTGGGGTTGGTGCAGGCTTACAGGGTACACCCTTTTTGTTGGGTGAGGATGCATGGACGGGATGGTAACTATGCCAATGAAACGATAGACGATAGAATGAATGTAAAACTAATGATCTCCCAATTCTCACACAATTCACAATAAAACATTTATTTAAAAAATAAATAAAAATAAAATGAAGAAAAAAAAACTTACTTGTCAAGCAGTTAATAAAATACATGAATCCAAATATATATATATATCATGGCTTGGGTCAGGTGCACCTTAGTCCACAAGCTCACATCTTTGCTCGTCAATACTTTAAAAAGGTCTTGTGCAGCAGATTTTACTAATGCAATATGTCATTTGATTTCTTGGCTGTTGCTTCCATGAGTGTTAATGGCTGATCCAAGAGGAATGATGTCCTTAACAACTTCTATCTTTTCTCCATTGATAAGAATGTTTTTTATTGGTCCAGTGGTGAGGATTTTTGTTTTGTTTACATTGATATGAGATACAAAATAAAACAGATAAAAATTCCAAACTTCAGAAGTTAGTTTAGTGCTTGGATGGAGTGCTTTCTGTTAGGAGATGCTTAACAAATATGGAGTCAGGGAGATTAACTGGTGAACTGCTGGACAGATGCGGCTTGACCATCTTGTGAGCAGCTTTGGCAGCAGAAAGAGACCTGTTCTTCACGAGAGCAACAGAAAATGTGCAATTTCTTCTTTTTCCCCATGCTCCTTTGGTGACCCTGTGTGTGGCTATCTTCCAACCTCATCCATCCCTTGCTCAGATCCTGCTCTCAGGGAGTTCGGAGCCTTGCAGTTGGGAGACATGGCAATGTGAGGTGGGGGCAGGCAGTGGCACTTTGGTGTGCTGTTTTTGTGCCTGGATTCAGCTGGATTGACATCCAGACCTATAAAACCCACAGAACCACTGGACCATCATTTAACCAGTCACACTGCCCCCAACTGTCCTGTGGTCTTAGCAGGTACTGAACCCAACTCTATCAAGGGTCCTCACAAACTACTTCTGGAATGAACCCCAGAAGATAGTTAACATCAAGACCAATAGCCATTACATCTATGGCCAGGAATCCTGCTGTCACATCCCTTCTACAACCACATCATGAGATCCTTCAATTGCAGGAGCCACCCAGATATTTCTCCCCTCCAGGTCCAACAATTGCACTATTTGTCTTTACACATATGATAACCCCACAATGCCTTGGAGACAGCAGACAATTTTAGCTCAGATGAAGAAACAAGAGAAAATGGCTCAGACAAATGACCAGGATGCAGAGCCAGAAAAAGATTCTGATGAAGGAAAGGTAGTAGAACTAACTGAAAAAGAATTCAAAAGATCAATAGAAAGTTCGAGGAAAGCACGGAGAACACACACACACAAAAACTTTAGAAAAATTCAGGAAAACACTGCAAGAAAAAACATTCAAAATAAATGCAAATTTTGAAATTTGCATTTCAAAATAGAATACAATACAAAACTTATAATTAGAAATCCATAAGATTAATACTAAGGTCTCAGACATGGAAGATACATTGAAAGGTCAAAGGAGTCCATGTGAAACTATAGAAGCCCGAATTAGTGAGCTTGAAGACAAATCTCTCAATATTAATATGCTAGAAGAGCAATCAGAAAAAAAAAGGATGAAAGATTCCATAAAAAGCCTAAATTATATGGAACTACATGAAGAGGAACAGCTTATGGGTGGTTGGAATTCTAAAACAAGAAGAAAGAAGCACAGAGAAAATTGTCAATGAGTTTTTGAAAGAAAATTCATGGAACATAAGAAAGATGAGAAGATACGCATACAAGAAGCTGAACGAACCCTAAACAGGATAGATCCCCAAAGAAAATCACCAAGACATATCATAATCAAACTTTCCAAAATCAAAGACAAGGAAAGAATCCCAAGAGCAGCTTGGGAAAAATGATGTCACCTACAAAGAAGAACCATTAATTTCTCAGCAAAAATCATTTAGGCAAAAAGGCAATAGAGTAATATACCCAAAATTCTGAAAGAAAAAGTTGGCAAAACAAGAATCATCTACCCATCAAAGCTATTCCTCAAATACACTGGCAAATTAGAACATTTTCTTGGCCATGCTGTATTATTTTTTTGATATGTTGTTGAATTCTATTTTCTAGGCTTTCATTGCCAAAATTTAGTCTATTATTTATTTGTTTGTTTGTGATGACCTTGCCTGGTTTTGGAATGAGGGTTATGCTTCTTTCAAAAAATTTATTGCGGAGTTTCCCATCCTTTTCTATCCTCTGAAGAAGTTTGAATACAATTAGTATCAGCTCTTCTCTAAATGTTTGGTAAAATTTACAAGTAAAGCCATCTGAACCTGAACTTTTTTTGGTGCAAGTTTTCTTATCACCTGCTCAATTTCTTGCTTTGTTTTAGGACTATTCAAGTTTTTTACGTCACTCTATGTTAGTTTCAGTAGATTGCGTTTTTCTAAAAATGTACTGTCTAATGTTATTGATGTCTTCTGGTTTTTGGTCATTAATATCTAATGTGTCAAATTTGTTTTAGTATGTTGGGAATGACATATTGAAGAGGAATACGTTCGCCTTTATCATCTAAACACATTTCAAGATCTATCTGCAAGCATAATAGTGTCTGTGATAGGATAATATCCATAAGCACACAAGGCAGAGCAATTAATACCACCAATATTCAAATTTATGCTCCAATCACTTAAGTCAGTGATTTTGAAATTTAAGAATTCCATCACCTTTTTCACTTTGAAATTGATCAAACATGTAGTCAAGATGTATTGATGATTATTATTCATTGGAATACAAAGGTTGGCAACGAAGTAGTTGGAAAATATGGCCTTGGTGATATAAGTGATGCTGAAGATCACATGATAGAATTTTGTAAGAACAATGACTTCTTCATGAAAACACCTTTTTAAAACAACATAGGCCAACAAATACCTTTAAAACAAAACAAAACAAAACAAAAAAAAAACAGACCTCACCAGATGGAATACACAGAAATCAAATTGACATCGGAGTCTAGAGCTCCGGAGATGAGTAAAAGCTAGTGCATGAATAATTTCTTTTATAAAAATCAACACAAGGCAGATCCCTGCGTGTGGGAGGTTAAAGAAATCCCAATTCGTCAACATTTCCAACACGTTTAACCCCTCCATAGTCCTTGATATCAATCACCATTCCTCTTCTTCCTGAAATCTCAGGGTGTTGCAACAAACTCACAACTGTCCAATGAAATATCTCACATAATTGTGGCTGGCAAGTCCTACATCCATACTTCAGAGATCAGTGTGGAATCTTCTTACTTATGTCATCTCAGGAGCTCAGGAAGCAAAATTAGTAGGTCATTAGACAGACTGTTTGTATCAAGTGATGAGCACAGAGTCCCAAGGAATGGAGGTCACACATAAGGAGCCAGATGGAAGATCCAGGGCAAGAGAGCAAGCTTTCTAAAGCACTCTTATAAATAAGAGTTAGACCATGCTCCTGAGGGAAACTAAGCATGGTCACTTGGGTCACACACTCTACTAAGATGCAGGTGCCCTTAATACTTAGTTCTACTGTAATCTTTAGTCCTTGTTGTTGTTGTTAGGTGCCATTGAGTTGGTACCGACCCATAGCGACCTTATGCACAGCAGAACAAAACACTGCCCAATCCTGGGCCAACGTCATTACTGTTGCCACGCTTGAGTCCATCGACGCTGCCATTTGGCCAATCCATCTTGTTGGGGGTCTTCCTCTTTTTCTCTGACCCTCCACCTTACCAAATCTGATATCCTTCTCCAGTGACTGGTCCCTCCTGACAATATGTCAGGTACAGTTTAGCCATTTTGGCCTCCAAGGAGCACTCTGGCTACACTTCTTCCAAAACGGATCTATTGGTTCTTTTGGCAGCCCATGGCACTTTCAAAATTTTCCTACAACACCATAACTCAAAAGCATCAGTTCTTCTATGGTCTTCCTTATTCACTCTCAAGCTTTCACATGCATGGCTTGGATCAGGTGCACCTTAGTCCTAAAGCAGACATCTTTGCTCTTCAACACTTTAAAACGGTCTTGTGCAGCAGATTTGCCTAATGCAATACATCGTTTGATTTCTTGACTGCTGCTTCCGTGAGTGTTGATAGTTGATCCAAGAAGAATGAAGTCCTTGACAACGTCAATCTTTTCTCCATTGATAAGAATGTTGTTTATTGGTCCAGCGGTGAGGATTTTTGTTTTCTTTACATTGGATGTAATCCATACTGAAGGCTGTGCTATTTAATCTTCATCAGTAAATGTTTTAAGTCCTCTTCACGTTCAGCAAGCAAGGCTGTATCATCTGCATATTGCAGGTTGTTAATGAATCTTCCTTCAATCCTAATGTCACATTTTTCTTTATATAACCTAGCTTCTGGGAGTATTTGCTCAACATACAGGTTGAATAAGTATGGGGAAAGAATACAACCTTGTCTCACACCTGTCTTAATTTTAAACCATTCAGTGTTCCCATGTTCTGTTCGAACAGTTGCCTCTTGGTCCAGGTACAAATTTCTCATGAGCACAATTAAGTGTTCTGGAATGCTCATACTTTGCAATGTTGTCCATAGCTTGTCATGATCATACAATCGAAAGCCTTTGCGTAGTCAATAAAGCACAGGTAAACATCTTTTTGTTATTCTCTGCTTTCAGCCAGGATCCATTGGACATCAGCAATGATATCCCTCATTCCACGGCCTCGTCTGAATCCGGCTTGAACCTCTGGAAGTTCTCTGTCAGTGTATGATTGTAGCTTTTTCTGTATTAACTTTAACAAAACTTTACTGGCATGGGATAGCAAAGAGATTGTCCGATGATTTCCGTATTCCATTGGGTCACCTCTCTTTCGAATGGGCACAAATATGGATCTCTCCCAATCAGTCAGCCAGATAGTTGTCTTCCAAATTTCTTGGCAGAGATGAGTGAGTTCCTCCTGTGCCGCCTAACTTTCTTGAAAGATTTCAAATTTTATTCCATCAATTTCTGGTGCCTGGTTCTTTGGCAATTCCTTCAATGCACCTTGGACTTCCTCCTTCAGTATCATTGGCTCTTCATCATATGCTACCTCTTGAAATGCTTGAACATTAACCATTTTCTTTTGGTACAGTGACTCTATATAGTCCTTCCATCTTCTCTCTTTTTTTTTTTTACTGTTGTCAGCACTTTGTAAAATTCTGTTAGAGCAATTTAATTACTTTGAAAACAGAGTTCATTCGAAGGAAACATTCTTTGTTAAAATGATTATTCTTTGGCTTGTCCGAACAGCTATGCTGTTTGGTGCTCCTGGTTTTGTTGTCCTAGAGTCTTTTGCATATAACCTTTTCTCAGTTTCATTCCTCTCTCCACCTCTCTTTCCCTTTCATTTCTTTTTTTTACTTTTTTTTTTTTCTTTAAGGTTTTTATTGTGGATTGAGTGAAAGTTTACAGGGCACATCATCAGTTTCACATTCAACCATTCATATGACTTGTTTCATTACATTGATTA
>NW_006408893.1:891905-904582 GCF_000296735.1 Chrysochloris asiatica | reverse complement strand
GTCATTTGTCTCAGGTATTTTATCTTTTTTCTGGACATGTGCTGACATGGTCATCTGTTTTTGCTTCTTGGGCATGTTTACTGTTTATCTGTGGGCCTAACACTTAAGTGAATATGTATTTTGGTACTTTTTTATGCTTGATGATTGTTTCCAAGGAGAGGTGATCAGGGTGTGGTCTTCTCTTTTCCCTCTTCTTATTGCTTAACTCGGGGTGATTTTCACGGGTATTGTCTGTTTCCCTGGTGTATGTCTGCTGGTAATGGTTCTTGCCTGCGTTTTGGTATTTTATAAGGTGTGATTACAGCTTGACTTTTTGGCTGTGGTTGCTGACTTTTCTTGTGTAATATAGGGAGACAAAGTGTCTTCCAAAAACAAAAAGGAGGCTATGCAACCGTCAAGCAACTGAGGTTGGGCAAAATCAAAAACCACATCAGGATCAGAAGCAAAAATTTTAAAAGGTGCTATTAATAAAGGTAAAGTAAGATAAAATGGGGGAAAATAAAGAAAATGTTAATAATAAGGAAGAAAATTCTGACTCCTAATATGTGTATGTTTTTAGAGTCCTTTCTTTCAGTCACTTCTGCCCTCCTCTTCTTGCTGTTAGGTACTGTCTAGTCAATTCCGACCTGTAGCAACCCTGTATAGGGTCTCCGATGAACAGCTGGCAGGCATGAACTGCTGGGCCTACAGCTCAAAAAGCCCTGTAGTGCATCACCTCAGCCCTCAGCGCTGTGCTGGACTCCTCTCAAACCAGTGAAAACAAGTGGGCAGAACACATATGATGGGTACCCGCGTCCCCCGTGCAGGGCCTCCGAAGAGCGGCCCATGAGCTTGAGCTACCAACCCCGCAGACCAAATGGGCCTGGAGTGGCACTCCAGTCCACCGTGCTACAATGGGACGGCTCTCAAATCCGTGAGTGCAAGCCGACTGAGTAGGGCACACAGCCATGTCTCCTGTATAAGGTTTCCTATGAGTGGTGGGTGAGCATGAGCCACCGCCTCCGTCCCACCGGGCTTGTTGCTCAAAGGAATCTGCAGTGCAGCATCCCACTCCACAGCACTACTCTGGGCTCTCTTTCAAACCCGTGAAGTAAGGCAGACCAACTCCTCGTCTCAGTCTGGCTTAGGTGCGTGTGTTCCTGGCAGTGGAGAGCGCCAGGGGTGAGGGCGGGTCCCGGCTGCTCGACTAAGCCCCTACCTCCTCTCGCCCAGATGTATGTGGGCAAACCATGAGTGCACCCCCTCCCGACACCAAAGGCAAAAAAAAATAAAAAAAAAAAATAAAAAAACTAGTTCGGAACCACCCAAAGTCGGCAAAGCCCCTTAGATGTTCCTGCGGAGCATTTCCGCGGCTTGGTGTCTCTGCGGCCCCTATTCAGTCCATATGCTCTGTCTCTCCCAGGCTGTGGGCCCAGATCACCTAGCCTGGCCAGTGGGCTTAAGTGAACGTGTCGTTCTGCCTCTGCTCCAAGTTCCACTGGCTACAAGTCTCCCAGCCTCTAAGCCCCTCCTAACTCAGTGAGTCTGAGTCTGGGAGCTCTGTCTTGACTCCTTTCTGTCCGGACTTCTGATCCACTTTTGCCAGCGACCTTTGCCCTAGCCGCCAGCGAATCCTGCCCTCTGCGCTTCCTCAGTTAATCTAAAATGTTATTACACTGTTTTGGATCCCTCTAGGTTTTGCTACTTGTTGAGATGCTGTGGGGTGGCTTATGACCCACCACTAGCCAGTATATGATTTCCTGTGGGAGTTGCAGCGCACAATTTTTGCAATTCTTCAGGGTTTGCGGTCTGGTGGATTGAGCCACAGCAGGGGTGTTTTGTTATTGGGATTGAGTTGCTATTTAGCTTGGGCTGGTCTCTGAGACTGAGAGGAGTGTTAACCTAGGCTGAAGAAGTGGGGGCTGGGCTTCGTGCTTGTAGGCAGATGGGGTCTGTTTTTGATGACGTCTAAAATGCCTCTTTGTCCCCCTATGCCTTGGACCCCCCAATTTTCCCTATATATTCACCAATAATGCCTAATGTGGCTATGGGGACCCCCCTGGGATGGACTATGTTGGTTCCTGCAGGTTCACTGGTTTTCTGAGCGCGTCTGCTCAGGCCCTGTTAGGCTCTGCAGTGGGCAGAGCCTTCCCTTCTGGTAAGAGCTGGGAGCAGGCAGGTGGGGGTTAAAATTGCTCGCAATACCTCAATAATTAGTTCTTTCAAAAAACCAAGTTCATAAAGTTGCCGCCTAAAGTTTTATGTTTGCCCAAAAGCTGTCTGTCTACCAGGCTGGAGCCCCTATTGTGAGCCTGCCCCCTATTTGTCCCGAGCTCACATACCTGTCCTGCTGGTCAGGAAAGTGCCGCCGGAAGTCTCTCCTTCCATCTTCTCTTGATGCTTTCTGCATCATTTAGTAATTTGCCCATAGAATCTTTCAATAACGAAAGTCGAGGCTTGAATATTTTCTTCAGTTCCCCCAGCTTGAAAAATGCTGAGCATGTTCCTCCTTTTTGGTTTTCTGATTCCAGATCCTTGCACATTTTTTTTGTAATATTTGGCTTTATCTTCTCAAGGTGATTTTTTGAAATTTTCTGTTCAGCTTTTGTACCTCCTCATTTCTTCCATTTGCTTTAGCATGTCTGTGCTGGAGAGCAAGTTTCAGTGTCTCTTCTCTTCTGACATCCATTTCCACCTTTTCCTTCTTTTTTGTCTTCTTAATGACTTTTTGTTTTCTCCATGTATGGTGTTCTTGATGTCATCCCACAACTCTTCTGGTCTTTGGTCTTTAGTGTTTAATGTATCAAATCTTTTCTTGATATGATCTCTAAATTCAGTTGGGATATATTCAAGGTCATATTTTGGCTCTTGTGGACTTTTTTTTTTTTTTTCATTTTCTTCAGCTTCAGTTTGAATTTGCATATGAGTAATTGATGGTGTATTCCAGTCTGCCCCTGGCCTTGTTTTTACTGATGATATGGAGCTTTTCCACCATCTGTTTCCGCAGATGTAGTCAATTTGATTTCTATATATTCCATCTGTTGAGGTCCATGTGTATAGCTGTCTCTTAGGCTGTCTAAAGAAGGGATTTGAAATGAACAGATCATCGATTTTGAGTTTTCTGTCATGCGTTCTCCAGCATCATTTCTATCACCAAGGCCATATTTTCCAAATACTGATCCTTCCTGTTTGCTCCCAACCTTTGCATTCCAATCACCAGTAATGATCAATACATCTTGATTGCATGTTTGAATGATTTCAGATTGAAGAAGTTGGTAGAATTCTTCTATTTCATCCTCACTGGCTTTAGTGGTTGGTGCATAAATTTGAATAATAGTGGTATTAACTAGGCTTCCCTGGTTAATAATGGTATTAACTAGGCTCATGGATATTATGTTATCACAGACAGTGTTGTACCTCATGACAATGAATGTAACACCATTCCTCTTTAATTTATCATTCCCAGCATAGTAAACCTTGTGGTTGTCAAATTCAAAATGGCCAATACCAGTCCATTTCAGCTCACTAATGCCTGAGATATCAATGTTTATGAGTTCCATTTCATTTTTTACAGCTTCCAATTTTCCCAGACTCGTAGTTCATACATTCTGTGTTCCGATTTTCAGTGGATATTTATAGCTGTTTCTATTCATTTTGAGTTGTGCCCCATCAGCAAATGAAGGTCCCACAGGCTTTTCTCCCACGGGTTTTACTCCATTCGTGTCATTTCGGTCAACTCTACTTTGAGGAGGCAGCTCTTCCCCAGTTGCATTTTGAGTGCCTACCCAACTGAGGGGCTCATTTTCCTGCACTATATCTGACAGTGTTTCTCTGCTATTCTTAAGGTTATTCACGAGTAGTTTGTTACTCCTTGTTCCTAGTCTGTCTTCGTCTGGAAGGTCATCTGAAACCTGTCCACCATAGGTGACCCTGCTGGTATTTAAAATACCGGTGTCACAGCAACTCACAAGCCACCACAGTATGACAAACTGACAGACGAGTAGTGGCTTTAGTCCTTAGCCCCACATTAATTTTTACTCCTTAGCAACTCATTTCAAAATGGTTCCATATTTACAGGCATAGAGAAGTAGGATTTGCAGTATATCACAAAATGGAGAAATTTGTCTAGAAGGGTCATAATATATAGTTACCTTCCCTGCAGTCATAAATTATAATTGTGGAGCCATTCAGCAATATGCAAGCTTTAAGAATGGATGGATTAAATACATAGACAGCAAAGATATGAGCTTATTGGACTGACCTCTGGGAACTTACAGTATTTGCAGATAAGGATGATGAAGATTAATCTAAAGAAGAAATTGAGAAGATGTTGCCATTAGGTAGGGAGGAGAAGCAAACATAGGTGTTGTCCAAGAATCAAAGTAAAGAAACTGACTTAAGGAAGAAGCCATCGTCAGCTGTGACAAATAATGATGAAACATCAATTCTGAGAATGGACTATTGGTTTTGTCAACTTTGAAAATGAAATGTTGGAACAAAAGCATGACTGGATTGGTTCATGAAACAATGGGGGGTATAGAAGGAACAAATATAAGTGTTTCTAGGTAGCTGTGAAGGTTTGTAGAGAGATGGATTTTAGATGAAGGGACAGTTGGAATCAAGGAAGATAATTTTTATTTTTAATCTTGAATATTAAATAGCTCATGGAAAAATTGATGGTGCAAGTTAAGGGATAATTGTAGCATTAAAATCTTTTGAATATCAGAACAGAAGTTGAGGATTCAACCTCCATAATTGATTCATAGTAAGAGAAGGTAAGATAGGTTGATGATGCAATGATGGAAAGATGATTGTCTCCTTAGTGCTTCTCTTTTTAAATTAAATATGAAAGAAACCCACTAACTTAGATGGAAGAACGTGGGGGTGTAAAGGCGAGAAAGAAAAGGCAATCAGAGATAAAAGAGGGGACAGATGGGAGAACGGTGTCATGGAAACCAAGGGCAAAAATAAAGATAGTTTGGAGACGAAGCAGGTCACAGATAAAAGAGTTAAAATTCTCTTGCATTGGAGTTAGATGAATATTGAAAAGAGGCCATTGGGTTTGTTAATTAGAAAGCAATCAGTTGATCTTGGCAGGGAAGACTCTATCAAAATATAAGTGGCAGAAGCCCAATTTCAGTGAACAGTAAATGGAATATAAGGAATTCTATATGTTGGTGGTGGTGTTAGGTGGCATTGAGTTGATACTGACTCATAGTGACCATATGCAAAACAGAATGAAACACTGTCCAGTCCTGCACCAACCTCACAATGGTGGCTATTCCAGAACCCATTGCTGTTGCCATGGTGCGAATCCATCTAGTTGGGGGTTTTCCTTTTTTTCCGCTGACCTTTTCGCTGACTTTACCATGCATGATGTCCTGCTCCAGAGACTGATCCCTTAAGGCGCATTCTGGATATACTTCTAACAACATATATTTATTTGTTCTTTTGGCAGTCCATAGTACTTCTCCAACACCATACATAACTCTCCACCATTTGTCTGTCCATTTGTTGTACTGTGGTAGCTTGTGTGTTGCTGTGATTCTGTAGGCTATGCCAGGGATATTTTAAATACCAGCAGGGTCTCCCATGGGGAACAGGTTTCAGCTGAGTTTCTAGATGAAGGCAGACTAGGAAGAAGAAGAGATAGACTATATGTGAAAACTTAGTCACTAAAAACCTTCTGAATAACAGTGGAACACTGTCAGCACCAGAATAGAGAATATTGAAACATGATGAAAAGCACCATAATATTGTGAGATACAGTGCCAGAAGATGAGCCCCTCGGGTTGGAAGACACTCAAAATGTGACTGGGAAAGAGCTGCCTCCTCAAAGTAGAGTTTACTGTGATGACGTGAATGGAGTAAAGCCTGTCGGAGAAAAGCCTGCAGGACCTTCATTTGCTGATGGGGCACAACTCAAAATGAAGAGAAACAGCTGTAAACATCCGTTAAAAACCAGAACATGGAATATATGAAGTATGAATCTAGGAAAATTGGAAATTATATATCCTAGGCATTAGTGAGTTGAAATGGACTGGCTGACATTGGCCATTTTTAATCTGACAGTCATATGGTTTACTATGCCTGGAATGACAAATTGAGGAGAAAAGGCATCACATTCATCATCAAAAAGAACATATCAGGATCTGTTTTGAAATACAGTGCTGTCTGTGATAGGATAACATCCATACACTTATAAGGAAGACCATTTAATTCCACTATTATTCAAATGTATGCATTGTTCTTCATATAATCCAGCTTTCAGATTGTTTGCTCAGCAAACACTCTGAATAATTACAGTGAGAGTATACAACTCTGGTGCCCACCTTTCCTAGTTTTAAACCATTCATTGTTATCTTACTCTGTTCAAACAATTGCCTCTTGGTCTATGTACAGGTTCCTCATGAACACAATTAAGTGTTCCAGAATAATCATTCTCGGCAATGTTGTCCATAGCTTGTTATGAGCCACAGAATCAAAGCTTTTGCTTCTGTAAAGCAAAGCACAGGTAAACATCTTTCTGGCATTCTATGCTTTCAGCCAAGATCCATCTAAAGGCAGCAATGATATCCCTCATCCCACGTCCTTGTCTAAATCCAGCTTGAATCTCTGGCAGTTCCCTGTTAATGTACTTGTGCAGTTGGTTATGAATTATCATTAGAAAAAATTTAGTTGCATATGCTATTAATGATATTGTCGGATAATTTCTGCATTCCATTGGCAAAGGAGAGTGGGTGTTAAATTGGAAAGAGGAACCTATTAATCACCTTTATTACCTTGTGAATATGTCAGATTCACATGGTATATCTAGTGACTTATATAGGCATGGATCAGCTGTTTTTCAATTAAAGTCAAATATGTGAGTGGATACATGAATTTTGAACCCAGACAGAATCCACAAAATCTTCTAAGATATTCTTTTGAGAAAATTCTATCTCAATTCTGCTACCGTCAAAATATATGATTGGGATAAATTAACTGAGGAGATTCTTCTATACCCCAGTGGGGTGGAAGACTAGAGGTGACAACAGATGTAGCTCAAATGCATTCTATGGCAACTGGACACTCAGCCTACTGTCCAGTATATAGATATATCTGGAACATCAGTCCTCAATACTACAAGAAATTGATTTTTCCATTATCTGCAGAAGTAAGGGCACCATAAGGCACAATGGGTTAAGCACTGGGCTTCTAACCCAAAAGGTCAGTGGTTTGAACCCACCAGCTGTTTGATTGAAGAAACATGAAGCAGTCGGCTTCCATAAAGATTTACAGCCTCAGAAATCCTATTCTAAAGGATCGTTATGAATCAGAATCCACTCCATAGCATTGGGATTGTTTTGTTTTTTGCATAAGTAATAAATTCTGAGACAGCTAGAAGTTGTAGTGGTATTACCAAGTTTTGTCTGCCAAGGTTAGCTTAACAGTCTAAGGGTGGAGAGGGTAGGGAGTTGGGTATGACAGTCATCTAGCTATATTTGTAGGATGTCAATATAGCAACAAAAGAGAAACTCCCTAGCATGGAATCGGTTTACATCAGATGTTGTTGTTGTTGTTAAGTGCCATCGAGTCAGTTCCAACCCATAGCGACCCTGAAGAGGGTTTCTGAGGCTGTAAATCTTTGCGGGAACAGAAAGTCTCATCTTTCTCCCATGAAACAGCTGGTAGTTTCGAGCTGCTGACCTTGTGGTTCACAGCCTGATTCGTAACCACTGTGCTACCAGAGCTCCTTGAGATATTTGATAAAAGATAAGAACTGTTTATACTGTTTTATCAGAGAAACCATCTTGACACTGAAAATTACTGGATTGTTTGCTAAACTTTGTGATGAAATAGTGGAAAGCTTGTTATTGAGTCATTTATAATTATTGATAGTTAGATGAATAATTTAGTTGAGAAATAAGTAATGCAATTTTGCACTGTCCCCGGAGGGGTGGACTGGATATAACTAATTTGGTTGATTAGTGCCAAAGAAAAGGGTAGTTGATCATTTTGTTTTCTCCCTGTTGAATCACTCATACTTCCATTGACAAAGAGATTTGACAGAGCGAATGCCTGTTGATTGGACAGATGATGAGTGTGGAATTTGAGGCCAGCAGGTTTGAGGAGAGAGCTCACATTTGCCCAGAACTTGGAAAATTGGTTATGAACAGGTAAAACTCCATAAAGTTAACACCTTGTGTTGTTCACCATTGTTTTCAAGGAGTGTTTGATGAATGATGGATGATGAGTGAATGAATATCTTGATAAAAACACCTGTGGTGGTGTGCCGTGGAGTCGGGTCCACCTCATAGCCACAGGTTTCCCTGTTTCAAACTGCTGACCTTGAGGTTAGCAGCCTGACTCGTAACCACTGCGCTACCAGAGCTCCTTAAACACCTAGGTATTACAATATATGATCAGTGAACTGATAGGTTGGGCATGATCCTTAACATTTATCTCTGAATCAGTTTTCTCATTGCCATTCTGATAGGTTTGTAAGAATGAAATGAGAACATATAAAGTCCTGAGTTGGTGCTGTAGGATAAGCACTGGACTGCTAACCATAAGGTTTTTGGTTCAAACACACTAGCTGCTCTTCGAGAGCCATATATGGAGTGGCAATGAGCATTTAGCTCATAAATATTAGCTCTTTACTTATTTTTCCAGATGCTATCTCTTCAAACAAATGAAACATTCTGTTTAGGATTTTTCATGTTGAAGAGAGAGGGGAAAATTATTTTATTTCTTCACAACAATCATAGATATTATAAAAGAGGTAAGCTTTAACCAACACTGCAGGCAATTTTAGAGCAATTAAACAACAACAAAAAGCTGGCAAAATGCTTCTAGGTATGGTACTTAATCAATTTATCAACTCACACCAAATATTGATTCAAATCAAATTTCAAAAGCTTTTCTGGCAGCCTTGTCTTACATTGGGACTCACTCTGTGTCCAGAATACCTGGGCATACCTCTATGAGTGATTTATTTAATTGTAATTCACACTATATTGGTCACAAATCATCTGTTTCCCTAGCCTTGTCTGTTGGAGCTAATAACTGAGAAGGTTAACCTTTTAGACGGACTTGCTTTCAGATTTCCTTCTACCATTTTTTGTTTATTTTCCTGGGTTTCTGCACCAAACAGAATTTATAGAGAATAGAATATCTTCATTACAGAGGGGTGTTGTTGTTAAATGCCGTAGAGTCTGTTCTGACTCATAGCAACCCTGTTTAGGGTTTCAGAGGAGTGGCTGGTGGGTCTGAACCGCCATCACAGTCCAGTACTGATCCTACAGCTCCACACCAGGAGTCTTAGGGAGGTGATAATATTATTTATATAAAAATCATTTTTCTCTCTTTCCTACTTTCCTATTCTTCTATCACTTACGCTTCTCAGCTTTTTAAACTGGAGCAAGGAGACATCAATTTAATTTGTGTATAATTTGTTGTGTAGTTGTTAAGTGCCCTCTAGTTGGTTCTGAATCATGTTATTGTTAGGTGCCACCGAGTTGGTACCAACCCAGAGTGAGCCTATGCACAACAGTACTGCCCAGTCTTGGGCCAACCTCACAATTGCTACTACAACCTGAGCCCATTGCTTCCGACACTGCCAATCCATCTCATTGGGGGTCTTCCTCTTTTTCACTGACTCTCCATTTTACCAAAAATGATATCCTTCTCCAGTGACTGGTTCCTCCTGATAATATGTCTGAAGTATGAGAACCAATGTCCGAAGTATGAGAGACAAAGTCTGGCCATCCTGGCTTCTGAGGAGCACTCTGGCTGTACTTCATCCAATACAGATGTTTGTTCTTTTGGCAGTCCATGGTACTTTCAATATTCTCCTCCAACACCATAACTTAAATGCATCAATTCTTCTACAATCTTCCTTATTCACTGTCCAAATTTTACATGCATATGAGGTTACTGAAAATACCATGCTTTGGGTCAGGCGCACCTTAGTCCTCAAATTGACATCTTTGATCTTCAACACTTTAAAAGAGGTCTTGTGCAGCAGATTTACCTAATGCAATACAGCATTTTATTTCTTGACTGATGCTTGCATGAGTGTTCATGGTGGGTCTGAGAAAAATGAAGTCATTGATAACTTCAATCTTTTTTCCATTTATATGGATGGTGTTTATTGGTCCAGTGGCGAGGATTTTTGTTTTCTTTGTATTGAGATAAAACATATAACGAAGGCCGTGGTCTTTGGTCTTCATCAGCAAGTATTTCACTTTCAGTAAGCAAGGTTGTATCATCTGCATATCAAAGGTTGTTAATGAGTCTTCCTCCAATCCTGATGCCACATTTTTCTGCATATAATCCAGCTTCTCAGATTATTTGCTCAGCATACAGATTGAATAAATATGGTGAAAGAATACAACCATGGTGCACAGCTTTCCTAATTTTAAACCATTTGGTGTTCCCTTGTTCTGTTTGAACAACTGCCTCCTGGTCTATGTACAGGTTCTTCATGAGCACAATTAAGTGTTCCAAAATGCTCATACTTGTCATGATCCACACAATCGAAAGCCTTTGCTTAGTCAGTAAAGCACAAGTAAACATCTTTCTGATATTGTCTGCTTTCAGCCAGGATCCATCTGATGTCAGCAATGATATCCCTTATTTCAGGTCCTCTTCTGAATCCAGCTTGAACCTCTGGAAGTTCTCTGGCAATGTTTGCTTGCAGCCATTTACTCACATGACATATCAGTGATATTGTCTGATGATTTCCGCATTCCACTGGATCACCTCTCTTTGGAGTCGTCACAAATACAGATCTCTTTCAGTCAGTTGGCCAGGTAGTTGTCTTCTACATTTCTTGGCATAGATGAGTAAATGCCTCCAGTGACACATCAGTTTGTTGAAAGATTTCAATTTGTAATCCATTAAATCCTTGTGTCTTATTCTTTACCAATGTCTTCAATGCACCTTGGACTTCTTTCTTCAGGGTCATATGCTCCCTCTTGAAATGGTTGAACATTGACTATTTCTTTCTTTTCTTTTTTTTTTTAATGTTTTATTGTGAGTTATATGATAGTTTACATGAGAGAACCTCAGTTCCATATTCATTCCATCGTATATCATTACATTGCCATGGTTCCAATCCCCTCCATGCATCGTCTTCTGACCAAAGGGCATATCCTAGAAGCCTGTGCTCTACACTCCCCCTACCCCCTCAGTCTTCGGCCCACAGTTCATCTCCCTCTCTGGATCCAAAGTCCTCAGCCGCTTCATCCCTCCATGTCATCATCTCTGTCTCCATCTCAGGCATCCCTGGTTCTCTGGGTGGGGTCCCGTTCTCGGCTCTTATCTGTTGGTGGTCCCAGAGACTGGAGAAATAATCACTCTCTTTCTTGCTACAAAACATCTACCCTTGCATTTCCAACACTCACAATCCGTCTTGATAACCATTATTCACTACAGTATTGCATGTAACCCATCTGTATTTCATTTCATCAGCTCCACTTAGACAAATTGGATAACTGGTGATTCTTCCTTGCTCCATGCCCCCTAGGTCTAGGTTCCCTCTTGAAAGCTTGTAAGCCAGTTACTTCTTGCCTTTGTAGTCCCTCAGTCCCCATTTGGGTATCCAATGTCCAAGTTGCCCCTCTCTGTCTACTCTGTGTGTGGAGGGGGTGGGAATGTTTCTTGCTGTAAGGATTTGTTGCCTCTTTTGTGTCACTGCATTCGTATGCATAGGTTAAGTTCATCAGCTTGGATCAGCTCAATCTTCTTCCCCCCACCCCCTTCTTTCTTCTCCTGGTTGAGCTCTGATCATCCAGTCATCCAGTCCCAGTCACATGGGTGTCATCTGCAAGTGTGGGTGTTCTTGTGCACATGCCCTCTCTTCCCATCAGCCGGCAGCTCCATTCTCCACTTGAATCCTCCGTGGCCACGTCACTGATTCTGGGCCCATGAGTCCTTGGGTCTCCTCGCACTGCTTGCCAACCAGGTCCCCAACCGGATCCACAGAAGCCCTCTGAATATTGTGAGGCTTAGCTTGCCGCTTCATTGCTGCCTTACCCCATTTCTCCCCAACGGTGATGCGTGTGCTTACCAATCCGAGCATGCATTTCCACCGAGTCTCAGTTTTGGGGGGGGAGGCCTACGTTGGTGGGACCCGACCGACTGCCCAAATGTCTCCTAGGGGAGTGACCTGTTTGTTCCCGTAGTAGCAGTCCACCTGTCTCCATTGTGTCGTGTTTTTCCTGTAGGTCTTCCATTCGAGGCGTATCTTTTGTTCTTCTCTCCGTTCCAGGCTCGTCAGCTCGTCCCTTCAAGTGGGGATTGCTCATCTCTGGTGATCTGGATGTGGTTCTGGTTTCTACCTATAGTTTTATGTATTGCAAAGGCTCCGCAGAAAGCCTCGTTCACCGGGTACGCTGTATCCCCATTTTAGGTATTCCAATCCGTTAAAGGCAGAAGACAGACTTACAAGCCTTCTAGTGTGATGTTTCTGACTATTCTTTTCTCTCCCTCTCCAGTGTCTACTCTACATTATAATGCAAGGGAAACCAAGATTCAAAAAAACAGTCAAGCATCTTAACAGGATTCCCCGCCCATTCCGACCATGGGTCAATCCCTGTATCTCAGAACCTTGGTGCCTCAAGGCTGTGCACACATCGTCCTTTATCTCTGTCCCACTTGGTCTGTCTAAACATGCCCTATTGTTCTCCCATCTGCCCCTTTTCTCCACTTCC
>NW_006408893.1:867337-886744 GCF_000296735.1 Chrysochloris asiatica | reverse complement strand
AAAAAGAATAAAAATCTGTACCTTAATATAAGTATGTTTTTAAAGTCCTAACTCTCTTTCAGTCACTTCTGCCCTCCTCTCCTTGCTGTTAGGTGCTGTCTAGTCAATTCCGACATGAACCATCAAACCTGCAATTCAAAAGGCTTTGCAGTGTGTCACCTCAGCCCACAGTGCTGTGCTGGACTCCTTTCAAACCAGTGAAAAAAAAGCAGACCAAATACGACGCGCATCCACGTCTCCCATATAGGGTTTCCAAGGAGTGGCTTGTGAGCTTGAACCACCGACCTTGCAGTTCAAAAAGCTTTGCAGTGGCACCTTAATCCACAGCGCTACAATGGGGCGCCTCCCAAACCAGTGATTGTAAGCCGACCAAATAGGACACACATCTGTGTCTCCTGTATAAGGTTTCCGATGAGTGGCTGGTGAGCTTGAACCAGCGGCCTTGTCCCACCAGCACTGTCGTTCAAAAGAATTTGCAATGCAGCATCTTAACCTACAGCACTACGCTGGGCTCCCTCTCAAACCAGTGAAGAAAGGCAGACCAAATCCGCGTCTCAGCTTGGTCTGAGTGTGTGAGTTCCTGGCAAAGGAAACCGTCAGTGGTGGGGGTGGGTCTTGGCCACTTGGTTAAGCTCCCACCTCCATTCACCGTGAGCGCACCTATTCCTGACACCAAAGAAAAAAAATAAGATCGGAACCACCCAAAATCAGCAAAGCACACCGTGCACCTTCCCCCGCCCCAAGTGTTCCTGTGGAGTGTTTCTGGGGTGTCTCTGCGGCCCCTATTTAGTCCCGCCGCTTTGTCTAGCCCAGGATGTGGGCTCAGGCCTCCGAGCCTGGCCGGCGGATTTAAAGGTACGTGTTTTCCCGCCTCCGCTTCAAATTCCACAGTCTATAAGCCTTCAAACCTTTAAACTATTCCTATCTCTGTGGGTCCGAATTTTGGAGCTCTCTCTTGCCTCTTTTTTGCCTGGAATTCTGAGTTATTTTTGATGGCGACCTTCACTATGCCTTCACCCTAGCCACCAGCAAGCCCTGCCCTCCCTGCTTCTTCAGTAAGTCTGTAATGTCCTTACTCTGTTTCAGGCCCTTCTGAGTTGTGGATTATGACCCACAGCGACCCAGTATAGGGTTTCCAATAGCAGCTGTTGAGCTAGAACCACAGTTTCTGCAATTCAAAAGGCTTTGCAGTCTGACGGGTTAAACCACAGCAGGGGTGCTTTGTTACTGGTGTTAAGCTGCTGCTCAGCTTGGGCTGGCCCAAACCTTGATGCTTTGATAGGCGGGCCTAAGGCTAGGAGGCTGGGCAGAGGGCTGGCCTAGGCCGAAGAAGTGGGGGATGGGCTTGGTGCTTGTAGGCAGATGGGGTCTGTTTTTGATGACGTCTAAAATGCCTCTCTTTGTCTCCCTGTGCCTTGAGCCCCCAATTTTTCCTATATACACGCCGGTAATGCCTAATGTGGCAATGAGGACCCCCTTGGGATGGACTATGTTGGTTCCTGTGGCCCCGCTAGCTCTCTGAGAGCATCCGCCCTTTGAATGGGTCTGCTCAAGCCCTGCTAAGTTCTGCAGTGGGCAGGGCCGTCCCCTGGTAGGAGCCTGGAGCAGGCGGGTGGAAGTTCAAAATGCTCGTAACTCCTCAATAGTTTGATCCTTCAAAAAAAACAAGTTTATAAACTTGCAGCCTAATGTTTTATGTTTGCCCAAAAGCTGTCTGTCTACCAGGCGGGGGCCCCAATTTGTGATACCGCCCCCTACTTTCTCCCGAGCCCGCGTACCTGTGCTGCCTGGTCAGGGAAGCGCTGGAAGTCGTCTGACCATTTCTTTTTGATACAGTGACTCTGTGATTCCTTCCATCTTCTTCTGATGCTTTCTGCATCATTTAATAATTGACCCATACAATCCTTCAGTATTTCAAGATGACGTATGAGTTTTTTCTTCAGTTCCCCCAGTTTGAGAAATACTGAGCATATTCTTCCCTTTTGATTTTCTAACTTCAGATCTTTGCAAATTTCATTATCTTATTTGACTTTGTCTTTTTGAGCTGACCTTTGAAATTGTATGTTCAGTTCTTCTACCTCCTCACTGCTTCCATTTTCTTTAGCATCTCTATGCTGCATAGCAAGTTTCAGAATGTCTTCTGACATCCTGACAGTTCTGAAAAACTTACAGATGAGTGATGGCATAATACTAGTAGGAGATTTTAATACACCATTTTTGATGATGGATAAATCAACGAAAGTAACTCAACAAAGACACAGCATAAATAAACAATAGAATCAGCCAACTTGATCTCACATACCTATACAGAGCACTGAATCCCAAAACAGTACAATATATATTCTTCTCCAGTGCACATGGAATCCTCTCCAGAATGGAACATATGTTAATCCACATAGCAAACCTCAATACATTTTTAACAAATCAAAATACTAGTAAGCAAAGCTTTTAAGAGGGAGCCTAGTTCCAGAGGGTGCAGTGGAAGGTAGAATCTCCACTGAGTGGTTTACAATCTATCTGGATGGGGCTAATAAAAAAAGATGGGGATAAGACTTTTGTGGTACAATAGTGAATAATTGCTATAAGGACTGGCTGTGAGGGTTGAAAATATAAAGGTAGTCATTTTGTGGCAAAGGGAGGGGAGTGGTTGATTTTGTAGTCCAGGAGATGAGGTCCCTGGGACCATCAAGTGGAGTGCAGGACCCTACCCAGAGAAGCAGTGATGCCAGAGATGGAGGCAGAGACATGACTTGGAGAGATGGAGCGGCTGGGGATGCTGGACTCAGGGAAGAGAGGGGCTGTGTGCTGATGGCTAGGGGTAGCCTTGTGGGGTGTACCCTTCGGTTGTTTGATGATGCATTGAGGGGATTGTAATCATTGCAATGAAATGAAATATGATAGGATGAATGTTAAAAAAAAAAAATACTACTAAGCGTCTTCTAAGACCACAATGCTATAATATTAGAAATCAACAACAGAAAGGAGAGGTGCCGTATATTTACTTGATATGGCTTTTCTATCCAAAATCCTCTTAATTCCCATGAAGTGATTGGATGGGACCATGCAAATAAGGTATACAGGACTCTTAAGGCTGGGATTGGTTAGTTTTGCCCTCCAGCTAGGTTTAATGGGAGCTAGCTGTCTCAGAAGCAGAGACAGAAGATCCTAGGGCTATCAAGAAGGAAGAGCAAGAGTGGTGAATGAAACATCAAGAGGAGATGGCAGAGACAACAGCAGAGGAATTGACAGAAATGATAGCAGAGGCAACAGCAGAGGTGGTGGCCTGGAGAGAAAGAACAGCTTCCAGCTCTTGGTCTATGGATTGAGTAAAGTTGAGTGCCTACAGGCAGGAGACTGGCTTGCAGAATGTGCCCTTTGGGCATTGAAAACCTGGCTGAAAGAACTTTGTATCACTTGCCTGGACAGGGGTGTAATATGGATGAGAGGCCGATAACAACAGTGAAGTGTGCCTGTAATATGGCAGACAAGAGATGTTCTTGAGTAGAGAATGGCTGCATCCTGATTTGCTTTTAAACCTGAATTGAACCCTGTTCACTCCCCTAATAAACCCGATAATCATGAGTATTGTTATGAGTGCTGTGTAGTCATTGCAATGAATGATTAAAGTCAGATGTGAAGCAGAGAGTACTTTGAGAGGAATGATTGGTGTCAGAATAGGGTAAAGAAGATTGAAGGGTGGAAGCATGTCTGACTTGTGCTTCAAAGGAATCAGCCTTGTGCTGATTTTGAGTTTGATTCTTTTTCCCCACTTTGAATTTGATTCTTTCTCTCTTGGGAAGCCTTGGGAAGTCAGACATGGTCCCTTCATGGTTTTAGCAAAAGGTCAATGAAAAAAACAAACAAACATGGATATTGAATAACACTCTGAGTAAGAGAATAAATAAAAAATGAAACAAAAATATTCCTTGAATCAAATGAGAACAAAATGACTACATACCCAAACCTTTGTGAAATAGCAAAAGCTGTGCTTTGGGGGCATTTTATAGCAATAAACACATAAATCAAAAAAGAAGAAAGAACCCAAATCAATACATTAACACAGCATTGCTACCAATTAGAACAAAAGCAGCAAAATAAGCCTACTACCACCAGATGAAAATAAATAATAAAGGCTATAATATATATAAATGAAATATTAAACAGATAAACAGAAAGAATCAACAAGACAAGAAATTGGTTCTTTGAAAGGATTAGTAAAGTTGGCAAACCATTTATAATTGTAAAAAAATGAAAAAAAGCAGATGATAACAAATAACATGACTAAGAACTTATATGGGTGATACCACAACAGAACCAACAGAAATAAAGAGGAGAAGAACAGAATACTTATAAGAAGTAGGAGTCTTGGTGTTGCTCTGTAGGATCAGCACTAGACTGCTAACCACAAGAGTGCTGGTTCAAACCCACCTGTTGCTCCTTGTAAACCAACTTGATGGCATTTAACAACTAAGAACTGTACTCCAAAAATTTTTAAATCTTAAAGAAATGCCTAAACTAATGCAGCCTAAAGTAAATAACTTGTATAGACTTATAACAGAAGGCAAAATTCATTAAGTCATTAAATAAAACAAAAGAAACCATCCAGGACCATATGGTTTTACTGGTGAATTCTACCAATCATTCAGCAAAGAGCTTACACCAGTTCTGCTTACATTATTCCAGAATATAGAATAACATAGACAGTTTATTAATTCATTTAATGAAGCAAGCATAACACTGATACCCAAACCAAGCAAAGACATCACTTAAAAAATAAATTATAGGTCAGTATCTCTCGTGGAAGCAGCAGTCAAGAGATCAGACAACGTACTGCACTGGGCAAATCTGCTGCACAGGAACTTTTTTAAGTGTTGAGGAGCAGAGATGTCAGCTTGAGGACTAAGGTGCGCCTGACCCAAGCCATGGTATTTTCAGTAACCTCATATGGATGCGAAAGCTGGACAGTGAATAAGGAAGATCGTAGAAGAATTGATGCCTTTGAGTTGTGGTGTTGGAGGAGAATACGGAAAGCACCATGGGCTGCCAAAAGAACCAATCGATCTGTTTTGGAAGAAGTGCTGCCAAAGTGCTCCTTGGAGGCCAGGATGGCTAAGCTTCGTCTCTCCTACTTTGGACAAATTGTCAGGAGAGAACAGTCGCTGGAGAAGGATGTCATGCTGGGTAAGATGGAGGGTCAGAGACAAAGAGGAAGACCCCTAAAGAGATGGATTGGCAAGGTGGCATCATTGATGGACTCAAGTGTGGCAGCGGTAGTGAGGTTGGTCCAGTATTGGACATTGTTTCGTTCTGCTGTGCATGGGGTCCCTATGAGTCGGTTCCGACTCGATGGCACCTGACAACAACAGCATCTCTCATGAATATAGAAGCAAAACTTCTCAACAAAATCCTAGCCTCTAGAATCCAACAACATATCAAAGAAATAATATATCATCTCTTCAAAAGATGGTGCTGGCAGAACTGGAAAGCAATATTCAAAAGATTGAAACAAGACATATACCTCACGCCATATACAAAAACCAACTCAGCATGGTTTAAGAACTAAATGTGAATCCCAGAATTATGAAGGCCTTCAATGAAAAAATAGGGACAAATGTGAGGGTCCTAAATCAGGGCAAACACAGATTACAAAACATTTTGAAAACTACACAAACAAAAGTAGACAAAATAGATGATTGGGACATACTAAAAATTAAAAACTTATGTGCATCAAAAGGCTTCACCAGAAGAGTAAAAAGGGAACCCACAGAATGGGAAAAAATCTTTTGCAGTGACACATCAGACAAGGAACTTATTTCTAAAATATATAGGAAACTACAACACCTCTATAAGAAAAATACAAATAACCCAATTAAAAGATGGGCACAGGGTTCAGCTGATAAAAAGAGAGGGCATATGCACAAGAACACCCACACTTGCAGAACCTAGAGCCAGGGGGCCTGGAGGAAAGCAGAATCTCCAGTGAGTAGTATCCAATCTGCCTAGGCGGAGCTGATGAAATGAAGTGCAAATGGGTCTCTTGTGTTACAATAGTGAATAATTGTTATCAGGACTGATTGTGAAGGTTGGAAATGTAAAAGTAGACATTTTATAGCAAGGAAGGGAGGGAATAACTTTCCAGTCTAGGAGCTGTGGTCCCTAGGGCCATCAATGGAGAAGAGCCGAGAGCGGGACCCTACCCAGAAAAGCAGTGATGCCTGAGACGGAGACAGAGACAATGACGTGGAGCGATGGAACAGCTGAGGACTTTTGATCCAGAGACGGAGAGAGTGATTGTGTGCTGAAGACTGTGGGGGGAGGGGGGAGTGCGGGGAGAGGATAATGTAGGGGGCAGGCTTGCAGGGTATACTCTTCTGTTGGTTGATGATGCATGGAGGGGATTGTAACCATGGCAATGATAGGATGTACGCTAGAATGAATGTAAAACTAATGTTCTCCCATGTAAACTATCATATAATTCACAATAAAACACTAAAGAAAAAAAAGATGGGCACAGGACATGAACAGACACTCACTAAGGAGGAGATCTGGACAGTCAACAAACATATGAAGAAATGTTCACGATCATTAGCCATTAGAGAGATGCAAATAAAAACAACAATGAGATATCATCTCACACCAACAATAACAGCAAAGATTAAAAAAAAGTAGAGGACAATAAATGCTGGTAAGGATGCAGAGAGATTGGGATGCTCCTGCATTGCTGGTGGAATTGTAAAATTCTCCAGACACTAAGGAAAGCAATATGGCGCTTCCTCAAAAGGTTGAAAACAGAAATACCTTATGATCCAGCAATTCCTCTACATGGTATTTACCCACAAGAAATACACTAGTAGATATATGCACACCAATGTTCATAGCAGCACTATTTACAATAGCAAAAAGTTGGAGACAGACTAAGTGCCCATCAGTGGAAGAATGGATAAACAAACTGTGGTACATACACACAATGGAATATTATGCTACCTTGAAGAACAACAAGGAAGCTGTCAGCCACCACATATCATGGATGAACCTTGAGGGCATTATTCTGAGTGAAAATAGTCAGTCACAAAAGGATAAATACTGCATAGGACCACTATTGTAAATGACTAAGAAAAAGAACCCATACTAAAAAGGGGGGAAGGTGAATTTATTTGCTGGTTACCAGGAGTGGGGGGTGGGGCAAGAGGAGGGAGGGGAAGTTGGAGCACAGGGTAGGGACAAAACAGTTTGGGTGCTGGGGATGGGGGCAATACACAAGAAGGGGGAGGGGAATGGAAGAACAAGGCGGATGGGAGAAGAGTTAGGCAGGTTTGCATGGGTTAAGTGGGACAGAGGTAAATAACGATGTATGCACAACCTTGGAACAACAGGGATCTGGGATACAGGGATTGAGACATGGTTTGAATGGGTAAAAGGAGGGAAATAATGTTAAGATGCTTGACTGTCTTTTGAATGTTGCTTTCCATTTTTGTACCATTGTAAAATAGACACTTGAGAAGGAGAGAAAGAAATAGCTAGAAACATCACCATAGAAAGCTTGTAAGTCCATCTTCTGCCTATAACTGATTGGAATACCTAAAATGGGGCTACAATTTGAAGGTTTCCTGTGGAGCCTTTGCATTGCATAAGATCTTAGGTGGAATCCTAAACCCCACCCAGAATCTTCTGAGGTGGAAAATCTCCACTTGACAGGACAAACAGACCAGCCTAGAGCAGCAAGAAGAATAGAAGATACTTCTTGAAAGAAAGACTGACAGGAAATATACAAAACAATAACTGCAGTATGAGTGAATACTACAAGAACAAGCAAATTGCTCACCCAGGAGACATCAAGGCAAGTGGTTGGGTCCCCTCAGGGCAAACCACCTTCCAAGACTGAGACTCAAGGGGATTACACGAGTAGGCATGCCGTCTGACTGGTGACCACATTGGCCCTGACAAAGGAAAGGGAGGGAAAAACAGCAATGAAGGTGTGAGATAAGTCCGATCACGTTCAATAGACTATTGTGAACCCAGGTGGAGACCTGGTTGGTCAGCAGTATGGCAAGACCTGGGGACTCCTGGGCCCAGAGTCGGTGACATAGCCACAGAGGACTGGAGTGGAGAGTGAAACGTCCAGCTGATAAGAAGAGAGGGCATATGCACAAAACACCCACACTTGCAGATAATACCCACTTGACCTGGCTTCAATGGCTGGATGATCAGAGCTCAACTAGAAGAAGAAAGAAGAGGGGGAAAAAGCATAATCTGATACAATTTGATGAACTTGACCTACACCTATGGATGCAGTAGCTCAAAAGAGGGACCAAATCTTTACAGTGAGGATCACTCCCACCCCATCGGTACAGAGGTTTGACAGGGATGGGCAACAAAGACATTGGCTACCCAAAAAGTGGGGGTGGGGGGAGACTACGAAGGCAAGAATTGACTGGCTTACAAGCTTTCAAGAGTGAGCCTAGACAACTTGGACATAGGCTACCCAAAATGGGGGATGGGGCACAAAGGCAAGAAGAGACTGTCTTACAATCTTTCAAGAGGGAGCCTAGACAACTTGAACATTGTTGTGTGCCGTCGAGTCGGTTCCGACTCATTGCGACCCTGTGCAGGGTTTCCAAGGCTGTAAATCTTTACGGGAGCAGAACGCCTCATCTTTCTCCCGCGGAACAGCTGGTAGTTTCGAACTGCTGACCTTGTGGCTCGCAGCCCGATTCATAGCCACTAGCTACCAGAGCTTCTTAGACAACTTGGACATAGGCAACCCAAAATGGGCGGGGGGAGGACACAAAGGCAAGAAGTGACTGGCTTACAAGTTTTCAAAAGTGAGCCTAGACAACTTGGACGTAGGCTACCCAAAATTGGGGTGCTGGGGAGCTACAAAGTCAAGAAGTGGCTGGCTTTCAACTTTCAAGAGGGAGCCTAGATCCAGAGTGTGCAGAGGAAGGTAGAATCTCCACGGAGTAGTATCCAATCTGTCTGGGCAGGGCTAATGAAAGAGATGAGGATAGGTCTTTTGTGATACAATAGTGAATAATTCTTATCAGGACTGACTGTGAGAGTTGGAAATGTAAAGGTAGATGTTTTGTAGCAAAAGGAGGGGAGTGACTGACTTTGCAGTGTAGGAGCAGAGGTCCCCAGGACCATCAAGGGAGAAGAGCAGAGAGCGGGATCCTACCTAGAGAAGCAGTGACGCCAGAGATGGAGGCAGAGACGATGACGTGGAGAGATAGAGCAGCTGGGGATTCTAGACTTAGAGAGGAAGAAGGGCTCTGTGTTGATGACCAGGGGGCAGGCTTACAGGGTATACCCTTTGGTTGGTTGATAATGCATGGAGGGGATTGTAACCATGGCAATGAAACAATACTATAGGATGAATGTAAAGCTAATGTTTTCCCATGTAAACTATCACATAATTCACAATAAAACATTTATTAAAAAAAAAAAAAGAGTGAGCCTAGATCCAGAGGGCAGGGAGGAAGGTAGAATCTCCTCTGAGTAGTATCCTATCTGTCTGGGCAGGGCTGATGAAAGGAGATGGGGGTAGGACTGTTATGGTATAATAGTGAATAATTGCTATCAGGATTGACTGTGAGGGTTGGAAATGTAAAGGTAGACAGTTTGTAATAAAAAGAGGGGAGTGGTTGACTTTGCAGTCCAGGAGCAGAGGTCCGTAGGTCCATCAAGAGAAAAGAATGGAGTGCGGGACCCTACCCAGAGTAACAGTGACGCCAGAGTTGGAGGCAGAGATGATGATGTGGAGAGATAGAGCATCTGGGAACCCTAGACCCAAAGATGGAGAGGGACTGTGTGCTGACTACCAGGGGGCAGGCTTGCAGAGTATACCCTTTGGTCGGTTGATGATGCATGGAGGGAATTGTAACCATGGGAATGTAACGATATATGATAGGATGAGTGTAAAGATAATGTTCTCCCATGTAAACTATCACATAATTCCCAATAAAACATTTTTTTAAATGATCTGCACTTTGACTGTAGAATTTATTTAATCAACATTTAGAAAAGACAAATACATCATATTTAGACATAATCTCCTTGCTTTTCAATGTACTTTGTCCATCTGTCAACAAGCTTTCCCTTATTAAATGCACCACTGTCTTCACTGTTTCATCAGAGATGAATCTTTGTCCTCAAAGTATTGCTTTCAGGGGACCAAAATCCTGATGGATCAGGATTTTAGGGAGGTTGCTCTGACACCTCAAAATGAAATTTTTGCAGAGTGTCAACAATGTGGGCAGAGGTGTGGGGACATGCATTGTCATGCAAGATCACAATACCCTTGGGTAACAGTCCTCTGCATTTAATCTGAAGTTTAGGCTTCAGCTCTTCATTGAGCATCTCACTGTAATGAGCACTGTTGATTTTTGAACACTTTTACTGATAGTGTTCCAATACTGGCCCTTGAGATGGTTGACTTTTGAACTTTTTCTTGGTCAGCAATTGAGGATGTTTCCATTTCATAGTCTGTTTACTCTCAGGCTGGTACAGATGAATCCATGTCTTGTCACCAGTAACAATTTTTAAAGAGATTTTTACCTTTCTCTGAATATCGGCCCTGATTTTGCTTAGACCAAAGCAATCCAAACACTTCTGTTTATGCTCTTCTTTGAGTTGTTTTTGTACACATCTCACACAAAGATTTCAAAAGTCGTGTGTGTCATGGATTATTTCATAGGCAGAACCATGGCTAATTTGCAAATGATTTGCCACATAATCCATTGTCACTCATCTTTTCACATGCACGCTGTATGTTGTCATCAGCCATGGACATGGATGGGCATTTTAATATAATTTTAGTGTGCATAATTTTTGATTCACCTGTGTGTGTGTGTGTGTGTGTGTGTGTGTGTGTTTATATGAAGGAAATGGCTCATAATCACAGAGGTGGAGAGTCCTAAGTCCAGATCCAGTGGAGAAGCGAGCAGGCTTTTCCTGTGTGTCCATACATTGGAAGCAAGTCACCTCCCCAAAGAAACATCCTTTCAATTGATTGGCTGCTCATAGCTAATCATCATAAAGTTAATTATGCTTGTATTAGGCTATAACCACATCTCAATTGCCAAACCACTTAGAATCCTTACTCAGTCAAGGTGACACAAAACCCTAACTATCATAATACACCCTTTGTCAACTTGGCACCTATAAGCTATATGTATAATTTCTAAATAAAGAAAATGGTAGCATTATAATTGCGCCAAACAGGATATAGCTAAAACACTTACAATTGATAATTCACTGGCTCCATTTATATCTTTTATTTCACAAATTTGAAAAGCAAAAAAAATATATATATATATATATATATACACATGCAAAATAAAACAAAAAATATATATTCATTTAAATGTCTAAAGGGCACATTCTGCAATTCATCCTCTTGTCTGTAGGCACATAGCCTTACTCAGTCCATGATTCTAGAGTCTGTAGCTGCTTTGTCTCTCCATGCCACCATCTCTTCCAGTGCTTGCTTCTGCTGGCTATGTTTTTTTCAGTTACTGATATTATGCTCGACTTGTGCTCTTTCTTCTTGATGATCTGGGACTACATGTCCCTGCTTCTGAGATGATGTCTATTAAGCCTAGATGAATGGCAAAACTAACCAACCTTGCATTACAGTTTATAGTGTTGATGATCACAATTAATCCTGCTAACAGTTACTCACAAATGAAATAATAAAATCCTATCAGCTTCATCGCCCACCCTCTTTCACCAGACCCATCTGGAAAAGTGGAAAACTACTTAGTGGGGATTCTACTTTACCTCTTCATTCTGAAACTAAGGACACCCATGAAAGCTTGCAAGCCAGCCTCTTCCTGCCTTTATAGTCCCTCCCCCCATTTTTGATATTCAATGTCTAAGTTGCCCATCCCTATCAACCCAGTCCAATGAGGAGACAAACATGTTCCTTGATGCAAAGAATCTTCCATTTCAGGTGGAATTTTGAGCAACTGGTTCCAAAAACAAAATCTAATACCTCAAATTGTAGCAATTTACACTTGCTCATGGTATCAAATATCTTTACCTTCATCTGGTCATGTTCTGTTCAGCTTAACCCTAGCCATCCAAACTAGATCAAATGGGTACCAGTTGCAAGTTTGGGAGTTCACACACATCTCCCTGCACTTCAGACCAACTGGCCCCTTCACTCTCAGCCCTAGACACCAGGGACTAGGTCAGTGCCCATAGGCTCAAGAGTTCACCCAACTTCCTAAATTTCAGACCAGCGTGCCCTAACTCTTTTTCTCTCATCTCAACATCAACAGGTGCCAATGGAGCATGTTCAAAGTCAGTCTGGGTCTTCACTGCTACATTTCCCCTACTTCTTTCACAAGTAGACCCAGATGGTCATCAGTGAGTATACTAGCTTCTGCTCACTGGCTCCCTTTAGCTTTCAGTTCTAGAAGGGGTTTTTCTCTGACGGGAATACTTACCTTGATGCCTCTAAGACAAACAGATTACGTGAAACTGAAAAAGTCTAACAGTCTTCTTTCTTTCTGCAGATCTTTCTAGATCTTGAATCACCTGATCTTCCAAATGTTCTGGGATGATACACAAATATTTTTTGGCTTTTTAATAATTAACTAAAATCCACACTTTTTTCATACTACCTTAGGTTATTGTTTTGTTTTGTTTTGTTTTTTTTCGTCTTAAATGTCTTTTTCGCTGCATTTAGTTGTTATGTCTCCTTAGACTCCTCTTGGCTGTGACCGGTTTTTAGACTTTGTCCTTGATGACCTTGATAGTTTTGAAGAGTTCTGGTTAGCTGTCCCTCAGTTGGGATTTGCTTCATGTTTTTCTCATGATTACACTGAACTAGGAGTTTTTGGAAGACCATTGAGGTAAAATGGCATTCCCATTATATCATATCAAAGATAAGTCACTATTGATCTTCTGGTTAGGGGCAGGGAAAACAGAGACACACAGTGAAAACTTCTGCCAAAAGCAAAAAAAAAAAAAAAGCAGAGAAAGAGCAGTCCACAGAAAAACTGCAGAGCTTTGGATCTTGTTTAAGGTTCCGGGCACCAGTTTCCTGCGCCCATTGAGAAGAAATCTGCGGGTGAAAGCAAACTATGATTTCTGAATCGACAGCCAGAAGGCCTCAGGCCAGAAGAAGATAGGGCCACAGCCAAGCGGAAACTACAATTATAGTGGGGGATTTTAATATGCCACTTTCGAAAAGGGATAGAACAACCAGAAAGAAACTCGACAAAGCTACAGAGGAACTAAACAGCACAATCAACCAACTTGACCTCATAGACATGTACCAGAGCATTCAACCCAACAACAGCACAATATACATTCTTTTCCAGTGCACATGGAACATTCTCCAGAATTGACCATGTGTTAGATCACAAGGGAAGCCTCCATAAATTTACAAACATCAAAATACTACAAAGCATCTTTTCAGATCACAATGCCACAAAATTACAAATCCACAATAAGAAGACCAAGGAAATAAAGTTTAATTCATGGAGACTGCATAACACCCTGCTGAAGAGCGACTGGGTAATAGAAGAAATTAAACGTGAATCCCGAAAGTTCCTAGAAACAAACAAGAACAAAAATATAACATAGCAAAATTTGGGAGACACGGTGAAAGTGGTGTTGAGAGGACAATTTATTGCTATAAATGCACACATCAGAAAGACAAATCAAAATTAACACAGTAACACAACATCTCCAGCAACTAGAAACAGACAAACAGAGGGAACGTACAGTAACCACGAGAAAAGAAATAATAAAGATCAAAGCAGAGATAACAGATAGAAAACAGAAAAACTATAGAAAAAAATCAACTACATGATGACAGTTCTTACACAGGTGATCATACATAACTATTTCTTCTCCATCTTCCTCTTTGAAGGATTTGTTTGTGATCATCACAAAATTCCATTTACTGCACACTGCACAGCAGTAAAGTTAAGCAAGAAAGATCCGTTCTTCAAGTAGGTGTTACCCTGGTTTGGATATTCCTTCTCCACACAGTCCCCACAGACCGCGATATCATTAACAGGGCTCATCCTCTACTGTTTCTGTGGCGTTTGTTTTTAAATGCAAATGTTCCAGCTATGAAGATTCTAGGTAGGCCTCAAGATTCCACCTAAGGCCCCACACTATACCAAAAAGACTATTTCTTCTGGGCAAATTCTAAATACCCTTTTGTAAAATCTAGCCAAGTATAGGCTGAAGGTGGGCTGTCAAGCACTCTATAATCATAATTCCCAATATTCATTTCTGTCACACACATATGTCTATTTTCTAGTAGTAAGCAATGGAAACAAATATCCATAAGGCAATCAAACACATAAACCTTTGTTTTTCTCTTTTTCTGAAACTTTTTATTGTGAATTGAGTTTTACAGAGTAGATAATCAGTTTTACATTAATCAGACCATACACTTGGTTTCATTTCAATGATTGCAAGCACCTCCATGTAACAACAGTTTACCCAACTTCTTTCTTAGGAATCTTGTTTCCATTCCATGTATTTGCCCAACCAGTCTTATACATAGTTTGTTAAGGTCCACATACTCAAATGCCTTTGCACAGTCAATAAACCACAAGTAAACATATTTCTGGTATTCTTTGCTTTCAGCCAAGATCCATATGACATCAGCAATGATATCCCTTGTTCCATATCCTCTTCTGAATCTGATTTGAACTTCTTATAACTCCCTGTTGATGTACTGCTTCAACTATTTTATAATTAACTTCAGGAAAATTTTACTTGCATGTGATATTAATGACAGTGTTTGATGATTTCTGCATTTCTCTGGGTCACCTTTTTTAAAAGCTTTTATTGTGAATTGAGGTGAAGGTTTACAGAGCAGATCATCAGTTTTACATTCAACAAATCATTGCAATGATCACAGTACCCTCCATGCACCATCAGCTAACAGTATTTACCTCTATTACCCTTTTTTTAAATGTACGCATATCACATTTAAGATATATATTCATTTACATGTCCAAAGAGCACATTTTGGATGCCAGCCTCCTGCCCGTAGGAACACTGCCTTTCTCAGTACATGGGCCTATAGTTTCCCACTGCTCTCTCTATGCCATTTTCTCTGCCACTATCTCTGTTGTCGCTGCTTTTCTGGTTAGGATACCTCACTCCTCTCGGGCTTTTCCCTCTTGATCCTAGGGTCCTCTGTTCCTAAAATGGCAGATTAACTTCTCCCTTTTAGTTACACCAACTCCTGGTGTGGTGTTGTGGGTTAATGTGCTGTACTGCAAAGTCGGTTTGAACTGCAAGGTATGTGCTTCAAGCTGACCAGCTGCTCCTTGGAAACTCTTACAGGGTCTCTATGAATCGGGACCAACTTAACGGTACTTAAAAACAACAACAATTCTACATTTACCATTGTGACAATTGCCATTAGTCTTGATAACTATTACTCACAATTCAATCATAAAATCCTATCCCAATCATCACCAGACCCATCTGGACAAGAGGAAAACTATTCAATGGGGATTCTATCTTACGTCCCTCATTCTGACACTAAGCAACCTCATGTAAGCCAGCTACTTCATGCCTTTATATACCCTCCCAATTGTGATAGCCAAAGTCTAAGTTGACTGTCCTTAGCAACCAATGTACTGAGGAGGCAACCTTGATCCTTGGTATGAAAACTCCTTCCATTTTGGTTGGAATTTTGGGCAACTTCATCCTTAAGCAAAGATCCAGTTCGTCACATAGTAGCAATTTACACTTGCTACCTGTATCAAACTTCTTTATCTTCATCTGATCAATTTCTGGTCAACAAGCCATCCAAGGTAGGTCAAATGGGTGCTATCTGCAAGTTTGGGAGTTCTTGAATGTCTCCCCCGTTTCAGACCGGCTGGCTGCTTCACTCTTAACTCTAGCTCCCAGTGACTGAGTCAGTGTCCTTGAGCTTGGGAATTCACACTTCTCCCTGAACATTAAACAGTCAGCCCTTCCTCTTTTCTCTCTCATCTCAGGGTCATTGGATGTGTATGGAGCATGGCCAATCTCAGCCTATGTGTTCATTTCAACTCACAAGTTGACCAGGACCGTCACCAGTGAGCATGCAAGACTGTTAGTGTGCTCCTTTTGAGTTTCAGTGTTAGAAAGGGGTTTAACCTGATGGGCTGACTTTTCTTGCCTTGATGTCCCCAAGGCAAACAGCTTGCTTGATATTATCACAGCCAAACAGTTTGGTTCCCTACCCCCCCCCCCCAGAAGTATGTCCTGTTCCTCTAAGCTTTCTGGGTTTGTCTGAATGTCTTTTCAATTGGAAATGTCCCACCTCCGAAGTTTCTGGGTGGGGCTGAGGATTCCACCTAAAACTTAACAAGAAGCCTATTTCCCTTGGAACATTACAGTCGCCTTTTAGATAATCCAATTAGTTATAGGCTGAAGATGGGTTTGCAAGCTATAATCATATTTCCCAATATTCCTTTCTGTCCCACTTAAATTTTTATATTACAATAGTAGGTAGGGGAAACCAATATCTATAAAACAGTCAAGAACCTTAACATTATTTTCCCTCCTTTACCCATTCAGACTATGTCTTGATCCCTATGTCATAGAGCCTTGTTGTTCCAAGGCTGTGCATACATCACAATCCACCTCTATCCCATTTAGCCCATGCATACCACCCTAAGCCATTGCCCTCTCATCCTCGTTCACTTTGTGCATTGTCCTCCCCCACTTTTTATTGCACTCCCCAACACCTGAGCTATTATGTGTCTGTCCCCTAACCTGTGAGTTACTGTCCCCTTCCTTAAACCCCTGGTAATCATCAAAGAATTATTACTTTCGTGTAGAAATCCTTTCTTATGCTTTTACAAGAATGATCTTATGCAATATTTTTTCTTTTGTGACTGACTAATTTCACTCAGCATTATGTCTTATAAGTTCATCCGTGTTATGAGGTGTTTTGCAGCTTCATCATTATTCTTCAAGGTGTACAAAGTTTGTTTATCAGGTCTTCTGTTGATGGACACTTAGGATGACTCCAACTTTTTGCTATTGTGAATGGTGCTGCGATGAACAGTGGTGTGCATATATCTACTCGTACTCTGGCTTGTATTTTTCATGAATATATACCAAGTAGAGGAATTGCTGGATCTTAAGCAATTTCTATTTCAAGCCTTCTGAGTGAGCACTATACCATTTCCACAGTGGTTGAACCATCTTATAGTCCTACAAGCAATGTAGAAGGGCTCATTTTCTCCATACCCTTGCCAGCATTTGCTGTCTTCTGCTTTTTTGAACTTCATTATTGCTACTGGTATGAGATAATATCTCATTGTTTGGATTTGCATCTTTCTAATGGCTAATGATTGTGAACATTTGTTCATGACTGCCTGAAAATCTTCATTGGTGAAGTGTCTGTTCATGTCCTGTGCCTATTTTCTAACTGCATTATTTGTCTTTTTCTTGTGGAAGTGTTATAGTTTTCTATAAATTTTAGAGAGTAGTCCCTTCTGTGATATGTCATTGCTGCAAAGTTTTTCCGTTTTGGGGCCCCCCGTTTTACTATTTTGGTGAATTCTTTTGATGCAAATATGTTTCTAATTTTTAGTATGCCCCAGTCATCTATTGTTTCCTATATCATTTGTGTATTTTTTTGTCAGGTTTGATAGTCTATGAATGCCATGTATTAGATCCCTTATTTGTCCCTATTTTGTCATTGATGATGTTTTTAGTTCTGTGATTTATAGTTAGATCTGTAATTCATACTGAGGTAGGCTTTTGTAGGTTTTATTTTCTTTTTGACACTTTTATTGTGAATTGAGTGATAGTTTACATGGGAGAACATCGGTTTTGCACTCATCCTATCATATTATGTTTCATTACAATGATTGCATTCCCTCCATGCGTCATCATTTAACCGTATTTGCTACTATATAGAAGGAATACACAGAGTCACTGTACCAAAAGGAAATGATCAATGTTCCATCATTTCAAGAGGTAGCGTATGATCAAGAACCAATGATACTGAAGGAAGAAGTCTAAGGTGCATTGAAGGAATTGGCAAACAACAAGGTGCCAGGAATTGATGGAATACAAATTGAAATATTTCAACAAAGTGAGGTAGAACTGGAGGTACTCACTTCATCTGTCCCAAGAAATTTGGAAGACAACTATCTGGCCAACTCATTGGAAAAGATCTGTATTTGTGCCCATTCCAAAGAGAGGTGACCCAACAGAATGCAGAAATCATTGGACAATATCTTTGATATCCCATGAGAGTAAAGTTTTACTAACAGTAATATGGAAACAGCTGCAAACATACATTGAAAGAGAATTTCTGGAGGTTCAAGCAGGATTCAGAAGAGGACGTGGAATGAGGGATATCATAGTTGATGTCAGATGGATCTTAACTGAAAACAGAAAATACCAGAAAGATGTTTACCTGTACTTTATTTATGACTACGCAAAAGACTTCGATTGTGTGGACATGACAAGCAATGGACAACATTGCAAAGTGTGAGTATTCTGGAACACTCAAGAGGAACCTGTACAAAGACCAGGAGGCAGTTGTTTGAACAGAACAGGGAACACTGAATGTTTTAAAATTAGGACAGGTGTGTGACAGGGTTGTATTCATTCGCAATGCTTATTTAACCTGTATGCTGGGCAAATAATCTGAGAAGCTGGGTTATATGAAGATAAACGTGGTATCAGTTCCCTCTGCAAACAGGAGCCAAACTCTAGGATACCTTTGTCATCACTCCTATTCAGTACTATGCTGGAAGTCTTAGCAAGAGCTATACAGCAAGACAAGAAAATTAAAGGTATCTAAATTGACAAAGAATGTGAAAAAATACAACCCTGTTGCACACCTTTCTTAATTTTAAGGCATTCAGTGTACTCATGTTATGTTCGAACAACTGCCTCTTGCTCCATGTACAGTTCCTCATGAGCACAATTAAGTGTACCATAGCATTGTCCATAGTTTGTCATGATCCACACAATCGAAAGCCTTTGCATACTCAATAAAGCACAGATAAACATCTTTCTGATATTCTCTGCTTTCAGCCAAGATCTATCAGACATCAGCAATGATACCCCTCATTCCTCTCCCTCTTCTGAATCCGGCTTGAACCTCCAGAAATTCTCTGTCAATGTATGCTTGCAGCCGTTTCTGTATTACCTTAAGTAAAACTTTACTCGCATGGGATATCAAAGATATTGTCCAATAACTGCCACATTCCATTGGGTCACCTCTCTTTGAAATGGGCACAAATACGGATCTCTTCCAATCAATAGGCCAGATAGTTGTCTTCCACATTTCTTGGCATAGATAATCCAAGCAAAAAATTCCAAGAAACTGGGCTATATGAAGAAAATTGTGGCATCAGGATGGGAGGAAGACTCATTAACATCCTGTGATATGCAGATGATACAACCTTG
>NW_006408893.1:833541-866800 GCF_000296735.1 Chrysochloris asiatica | reverse complement strand
TTATTTATTGTTTGTTTAAGGGATGCTGCCTGTCTTAGGCAGTCAGTGCGAATTTCTCAGTCTTACCCGTCATTGAAACTCATTGCAGCATGGCAATGGCTCTGTCTTAGGTTGCCAAGGTTCCACGTGATCCTTACCCGTCTCTGGCCACCCATCCAGCATAAACAGCCGCCATCCGAGGAAGGCAGGGAGGGAGGAGATTGGCTGGGGAACAACATTCTTATCAATGGAGAAAAGTTTGAAATTGTCAAGGACTCCTTCTTGGATCAACTATCAACAATCACGGAAGCAGCAGTCAAGAAATCAAACAACATATTGCATTAGGCAAATCTACTGCACAAGACCATTTTTAAGTGTTGAAGATCAAAGATATCAGCTTGAGGACCAAGGTGCACCTGACCCAAGCCATGGTATTTTCAATAACCTTATATGCATGTGAAAGCTGGACAGTGAATAAGAAAGACCATAGAAGAATTGATGCTTTTGATTTATGGTGTTGGAGGAGAATATTGAATGTGCCATGGGCTGACAAAAAAACGAACAGATCTGTGTTCGAAGAAGTGCAGCCAGAGTGCTCCCTGGAGGCCAGGATGGACAAACTTCATCTCTCATCATTTGGACATATTGTCAGGAGGGACCAGTCGCTGGAGAAGGATATCATGTTTGGTAAGGTGGAGGGTCCACCCCAGCAAGATGGATTGGCAAAGTGGCAACATCAGTGGGCATAATTGTGGAAACAATTGTGAGGTTGGCCCAGGATTGGGCAGTGTTTCATTCTGTTGTGCATAGGGTAGCTATGATTTGGTACCCACTCGATGGCATCTATCAACAACAGCAACAACAACAACAAATTGGCAAAGAGGAAGTAAAACTTTCTCTATTTGCAGATGATATGATCCTATACATACAAAACCCAAAAGACTCAGTAAAAAGCTACTAGACCTCATTGGAAGGTTCAGCAAAGTGGCAGGGTATAAGATCAATATACAAAATCAGTTGGATTCCTCTATACCAATAATTGCATCACTGAAAATGACATTAAGAAAGCAATACCATTTACAATAACTGCCCAAAGGAGGAAATATCTATGAATAAAGGTAACCAGAGAAACAAAGGACTTATACAAAGAAAACTACAAAACACTACTACAAGAAAACAAAAGAGACCAACAAAAATGGAAGAATGTAGCAAGCTCCTGGATAGGAAGACTTAACATTGTGAAAATGTCAATACTGCCCAAAGCAATTTACACATATAATGCAGTCCAAATCCAGATTCCAATGACATTCTTTAAAGAGATGGAAAAAACTATTACACATTTCATATGAAAGGAAAGAGACTCGGGATAAGCAAAGCACTGTTTTAGAAGAAGAATAAGGTTGGAAACCTCCCACTCCCTGATTTCAAAATTTATTACACGGCTACAGTGATCAAAACAGCTTGGTACTAGTACAGTGAAAGATACATTGACCAATGGAACAGAATCGAGAATCCAGAAATGAATCCATCCAATACAGCCAACTGATTTTCGACAGAGTCCCTAAATGTATTGCATGGAGAGGTGATTGTCTCTTCAACAGATGGTGCTGGCAGAACTGGAAAGTGATATGCAAAAGATTGAAACAGGACTTTTACCTCAGGCCTTATAAAAAACCAACTCAGCATGGATTAAAGACCTAAATGTGAATCCCAGAATTGTGAAGGCCATCAATGGAAAAAACAAGGACAAGTGTGAGTGCTCAATTTCAGGGCATACACAGACTACCAAACATTTTGAAAACTACACAAACAAAAGTAGACAAAATAGATGTTTGGGACATACTCAAAATTTAAAATTTACGTGCATCAAAAGACTTCACCAAAAGAGTAAAATTGAAACCCACAGAATGGGACAAAATCTTTTACAATGACACATCGGACAAAGGACTAATTTCTAAAATATATAGGAAACTACAACACCGCTACAAGAAAAAGACAAATAATCCAATTAAAAAATGGGCACGGGACATGAACAGAAACTTTATTAAGGAAGCGATCCAGGCGGCCAACAAACATATAAAGAAATGTTCATGATCACGATTAAAGAGGTTCAAATCAAAACAACAATGAGCTATCATCTCACACCAGCAATAACAGCAAAGATCCAAAAAGTAGAGGACAATAATTGTTGGCGAGGATGTGGAGAGACTGGGGCACGCCTGCATTCCTGGTGGGATTGCAAAATGTTCCAACCTCTCTGGAAAGCAATGTGGCGCTTCCTCAGAAGGATGGAAATAGAAATACATCATGACCCAGGAATTCCTCTGGTATATATCCGCAAGAAATGTAAGTCATGATACGAGTAGATATGTGCACACCAGTGTTCATAGCATCACTATTCACAATAGCAAAAAAGATGGAGACAGCCTAAGTGCCCATCAATTGAAGAATGGATAAACAAACTGTGGTACATACACACAATGGAATATTATGCTACCTTGAAGAACAACAAGGAAGCGGTTAACCACCACATAACATGGATGAACCTGGAGAACATGATGTTGAGTGAAGTTAGCCACAAAAGGAAAAATACTGCATACGACCACTATTGTAAAAGACTAAGGAAAAGAAAAAAAGGGGGTGGGAATTCTTTGCTGTTTACCAAGATGTCGGGGGTGGAGTGAGGGGTGGGAGGGTTAGGTGGAGCACAGGATAGGGAGTAGACACAGGAGAGTTTGGGTGCTGGGGAGTAAGGCAATACATAGAATGGGGAGGGTAATGGAAGAACAAGGTGGATGGGAGAAGAGTTTGGCAGGTTTGCATGGGCTAAGTAGGAAAGAGGTAAATAATGATGGATGCCTAATCTTGGAACAACAGGGCTCTGGGATACAGGGATTGAGGCATGGTTTGAAGGGGTAAAGGAGGGAAGTAATGGTAAGATGCTTGACTGTCTTTTGTATCTTGGATTCCTTTACCTACTATTGTAAAATAGACGCTTGAGGGGAAGAGAAAGGAATAACCAGAAATATCACCATTGAAAGCATGTAAGTCCGTCTTCTTCCTATAACTGATTTGAATACCTAAAATGGGGCTACAATGTGCCCAGTGAAGACTTCCTACAGAGTCTTTGCATTGCATAAGGTGGAATCCTGAACCCCATCCAGAATCTTCTGAGGTGGGAAGTCGCCACTTGAAAGGACAAGCAGACCACCTTAGGGCACCTAGAAGAACAGAAGATACTTCTTGAAAGAAAGACCAACAGGAAAATACAAAACAATAATTGCAGTCCGACTGACTACTACAAGAGCAAGCAAGTAGCTCCTCCAGGAGATGTCAAGGCAACTGGTCTGGTCCCCTCAGGGCAAACCCCTTTCCAGGACTAAGACTCTAGGGGAATACATGAGCAGGCATGCCATCTGACTGGTGGCCACATGGGGAAGTGAAGGAAAAACAGCAATGAAGTGTTAGCTAAGTCCGACCATGTTCAGTAGACTCCTGTGAACCTAGGTGGCCAGCAATATGGTTGGTTAACAGTATGGAAAGACCTGAGGACTCCTGGGTCCAGAGTCAGTGATATAGCCACAGAGGACTAGAGTGGAGAGTGAAGCGTCCAGCTGATAAGTAGTGAAAGGATATGCACAAGAACACCCACACTTGCAGATAATACTTACTTGACTTGGCTCCAATGGCTGGATGATCAGAACTAAACTAGAACAAGAAAGAAGAGGAAAAAAAGAATAATCTGATACAATTTTATGAACTTGACCTACACCTCGAAAGAGGGATCAAAGCTTTACAGTGAGGTCATTCCCACCCCCTAGGTACACAGGGTAGACAGGGATGGGCAACTTGGACATTGGCTACCCAAAATGAGGGGGCTACCAAAGCAAGAAGTGACTGGTTTACAAGCTTTCAAGAGGGAGCCTAGATCCAGAGGGTGTGGAGGAAAGTAGAATCTCCTCTGAGAAGTATCCAATCTGTTTGGGTGGGACTGATGAAAAGAGATGTGGATAGCACTCATGTGGTACAATAGTGAATAATTGTTATCAGGACTGACTGTGAGGGTTGGAAATGTTAAGGGTAGACGTTTTGTAGTAAAAGGAGGAGAGTGGTTGACTTTTCAATCCAGGAGCAGAGGTCCCTGGGACCATCAAGGGAGAAGAGCAGAGTGTGGGACCCTACCCAGAGAGGCAGTGATGCCAGAGGTGGAGGCAGAGACGATGACGTGGAGAGATGGTGCCGCTGGGTACTCTAGACCCAGATAGGGAGAGGGGCTGTGTGTTGACTTCTGAGGGATAGGGTTGCAGGGTTGGTTGTTTGATGATGCATGGAGGGGTTTGTAATCATGGCAATGAAACAATGTAAATCTAATGTTCTCCCATGTAAACTATCACATAATTCATAATACAAACTTAAAACAACAGCAGCAAAACAACAACAAAAAACATGTGGTATCAGGATTGGTGGAAGACTCATTAACAATTTGCAATATGCAGATGATACAACCATGCTTACTGAAATTGAAGAGGACTTAAAATATTTACTGATGAAGATCAAAGACCACAGCCTTTGGTATGGATTGCATCTCACTGTAAAGAAAACAAAAATCCTCCCCACTGGACCAATAAACAAGATTTTTTATCAATGGAGAATAGATTGAAGTTTTCAAAGACTTCATTTTTCTTGGATCAACCATCAACACACACGGAATCAGCAGTCAAGAAATCAAATGACGTATTACAGTAGGCAAATCTGCTGCACAAGACCTTTGTAAAGTGTTGAAGAGCAAAGATATCAAGCTTAAAGACTCTTGTATGCCTGACCTAAGCCATGGCATTTTCAATAACCTCATAAACATGTGAAAGTTAATACAGTAAATAAGAAAGATCATAGAAGAATTGATGCATTTGAGTTGTGGTTTTGGAGGAGAATATTAAAAGTACCATGGGCTGCCAAAAGAACAAACAGATCTGTGTTGGAAGAAGTACAGCCTCCTTGGAGGCCAGAATAGCCAAACTTCGTCTCTCATGCTTCAGACATATTGTCAGGAGAGACCAGTCACTGGAGAGGGATATTATGTTTAGTAAGGTGGAAGGTTCAAAGAAAAAGAGGAAGACCCTCAGTGAGATGGATTGATAAATTGGCAGCATCAATGAGCTAAAGTGTGGCAACAATTGTGAGGTTATCCCAGGACCAGGCATTGCTTTGTTCTGTTGTGCATATTGTCGCTGTGAGTCGGTAGCGACTCGATGGCTCCTAACAACAACAACAACATACAAAGACATTCAGAAATATGTATTTATTTACACAACCAAAGATCGCATTCTAGAAGCCTGCCTCCTGTCCACCAGCAAATAGCCTTTCTTTTTCCATGAGTCTGGGGTCCTCAGCAGCTCTATTTCTCCATGCCATCACCTCTGCCTCTGTCTCTAGTGTATCTGCTTCTCTGATTAGGGTCCCTTGTTCTGCTCTTGCTCTCCTGATGATCTTAGGGCCATCTATTCCTACAATGTAAGATTAAGTACTCCCCAAGTAGCGTAGTGGTTACGAATCGGGCTGCGAACCTTAAGGTCAGCGGTTCGAAACTACCAGCTGCTCCGCGGGAGAAAGATGAGGCTTTCTACTCCCGTAAAGATTTACACCCTCAGAAACCCTGTACAGGGTCGCTATGAGTCGGAACCGACTTGACGGCACTTAACAACAACAACAACTTTATGTTACAGAACCATTGCAATTAGTCATGATAACAATGACTCACTGTTGAATCAAAATAATCCTATCCACATCTTCTTTCACTAGACCCATCTAGACTAGATGAAAAACTATTCAGTGAGTACTCCACCTTCTTCTGCACACTCTGAACCTGAACTACGTCTTGAAAACTTGTAAACCAGCCACTTCCTGCCTTTATAGCCACTCCCTATTTTAGGTAGCCAATTTTAAAGTTTCCCATCCCTATCAACCCTGTATACCAATGGGATATCCTAGGGGATATACACTGCAGGAATAGATCCTAGACGTGAAGACTCCTTCCCTCTCAGTTGGTATTTTGAGGTACTGCATCCATAAGTATAGGTTAAGTTTATCAAAATGTAGCAATTTACACTTGCTTCCTTTATCAAATTTCTTTATCTTCTTCTAGTCGAGCTCTGGTCATCAAGCCATTGAAGCTAGGTAAAAGGGGTTCTATGTGCCAGTTTCGGTGTTCTCTTGTGCATCTGCCCCCACTTCATATCAGCTGGACACTTCACTCTCAGCTCTAGCCCACTGTGGCTCAGGAGTTCCCAAGTCAATCTGAAGATTGACAGGAGTCTATGGAATGTGGTTGAACTCAGCCCATGTCTTCATTACTGACTTCCCCCCCACTTCCATTCACACATCTTTTAAAATTTTAAACCATTGCGTGTTCTCATGTTCTGTTCAAACAACTGCCTCTTGGTCCAGGTACAGATTCCTCATGAACACAATTAAGTGCTCTGGAATACTCATACTTCGCAATGTTGTCCATAGCTTGTTAGGACCCACACAATTAAAAGCTTTTGCGTAGTCAGTAAAGCACAAGTAAACATTTTCTGATATTCTGTGCTTTCAGCGAAGATCCGTAAGACATCAGCAATGATATCACTCGTTCCACGGCATCTTCTTAATTTGGCTTGAACCTCTGGAAGTTCTCTGTCAATGTATGCATGCAGCCGTTTCTATATTACCTTTAGTAAAACTTTGCTCGCACTCTTAGGAAGAAGGAGTGACAAACTACTTCCGAATATTTAGTCACTGAAAACCTTATGAATAGCAGAGAAATATTGTCAGGTGATCCAGTATAATGTGGAAATTATCAGACAATGTCTCATACAAGTAAAATATTGCTTAATTGATTGGCTGCTCATAGCAGATATTTCAAAATGATTTCAAAAGTACATTGATAGGGATTGCCAAAAATTTAAGCTGGATTCAGAAAAGGATGTGGAGCTTCATTTATCATTGCTGACAAAGTATGGATAACATTGTGAAGAATGGGTGTTAATTGTGCTCATTAGGAACCTGTACATAGAACAAGAGGCAGTTGTTACAGCAGAAGAAGGGGATACTAAATAGCCTAATATCTGGAAAGGTATGCATCAAGGTTCTATCCTTTCACCATAATAACTCAATGTGTATGCTTGGCAAATAATCTGAGAAGCTAGATTATATGAAGAAGAATGTGTTTTGGAGGGAGACTCATTAACAACCTGATATACAACCCTGCTTGCTGGAAATGAAGAGGACTTAAAATACTTAAGGATGACGATCAAAGATCATATCCTTCTGTATTGATTACACTTCACTGTAAAGAAAACAAAAATCGTCACAACTGGACCAGTAAGTAACATAATGATAATTGGAGATAAGATTGAAGTTGTCAAAGAGTTCATTTTGCCTGGATCCACAATTAACATTCATGGAAGCAATTGTCAAGAAATTAAATGACATATTTCATTAGACATATCAGTTTCTCAAGACCTCTTAGAAGTGTTCAAGAGAAAATCTATTAGTTTGAGGACTGAGGTTTTTGACCCAAGCCATGGTATTTTCAGTGGCCTCATATGGATGTGAAAGTTTGGACAGTGAATAAGGAAGACCACTTCAGAATTGAGACATTTGAATTATAGTACTGGGAATGAATATTAAAAGTTCCATGGATTTCCAGAAGAACAAACACATTTTACAGTCAGCATGCTACTTAGAAGCTAGGATGGCAAGACTTGTCTCATACTTTGGATATGAAACAGTCCATTGAGAAGGTCATCATGCTTGGTAAAGTGGAAGGTAAGTGAAAAAGAGAAAGAATTCCAATGAGATAGATGACAGGCTCAAGTGTAGTGACAAATGTGAGGATGACACAGGATCAGGCAGTGTTTCATCTTTTTGTGCTTAGGATCGCTATAAGTAGGAACTGACTCGATGACACCTAATAGCACCAACTAACTGATTTCTGTTACTTAAAGCCACTTGCTTGAGGTATTTCTGTTGTAGCAGCACTAGATAACTCGGGCAGAAATTGGTAACCAAGTGTGAGGTGCTACTCTAACCAATACCTAAAATGTGGAAGTGACTTTGAAATTGTCTAATGGGGAGAGGCTGTAGGAATTCTAACGTGCTATATATATATATATGGAGCTCTGGTAGCGTAGTGGTTACGAATTGGGCTGCGAACCACAAGGTCAGCAGTTCGAAACTACCAGCTGCTCCGCGGGAGAAAGATGAGAGGCTTTCTGCTCCCGTAAAGATTTACAGCCTCGGAAACCCTGTACAGGGTCGCTGTGAGTCAGAATCGACTCCACGGCACATAACAACAACAACAACATATATATATATTTAACATAAGGAGACTGTTTACCTTGATTACCTTTATTATTATTATTAACCTCGATTTCCTTGAGAAGACTGTTTGTAGAATTATGAAAGTTTAAGGCAATTCTGGTGAGGGCTCAGGAGAATTGAGGAGAGCTTTGAAAATATGAGGGATATCATTGCTGATGTCAGATGGATCTTGGCTGAAACAGAGACCACCAGAGAGATGTTTACCTGTGCTTTATTGACTGTGTAAAGAGTTTTGATTGTGTGGATCAGGACAAGCTATGAACAACAATATAGAGAATGAGTATTCCGGAACACTCAATTGTGCTCATGAGGAACATGACCAAGAGGCAGTTATTCGAACAAACAAGGGAACACCACATGCTTTAAAATTTGGAAAGGTGTGCACCAGGGTTGTATTCTTACAACATACTTATCCAGTCTGTATGCTGAGCAAATAATTCAAGAAGCTGGATTATATGAAGAAAACCATGGCATGAATACTCATTAACAACCTGTGATATGCAGGTGATACAAACTTGCTTTCTGAAAGAGAAAAGGACTTAAAGTACTTTACTAATCAAGATCAAAGACCACATCCTTTGATATAGTTGCATCTCAATGTAAAGAAAACAAAAATTGTCACCACTGGTCCAATAATCAACATCCATATAAATGGAGAAAAGATTGATGATTTCAGAGACTTCATTTTACTCGAATCCATCATGAACATTCATGGAATCAACAGTCAAGAAATCAAACGACATATTGCATTAGGCAAATCTGCTGTATACAACCTCTTTAAAGTGTTGAAGAACTAAAGTGTCAGTTTGAGGACTAAAGTTCACCTGCCCCAAGCCATGGTATTTTCAATGATCTCATATGCATGTGAAAGTTGGACAGTGAATAAGGAAGACTATAGAAGAATTTATGCATTTGAGTTATGGTGTTGTAGGAGAATATTAAATGTGCTATGTACTGCCAAAAAAAAAACCCCAAACAGATCTGTGTTGGAAGAAATACAGCTAGAACACTCCCTGGAAACCAGGATGGCCAGACTTCATTTCTCATACTTCAAACGTTTATCAGGAGGGACCAGTCCCTAAAGAAAGTTATCATGTTTTGTAAAATGGAGGGTCAGAGGAAAACTGGGAGATTCCCAATGAGATATATTGGCAGAGTGGCAGCAGCTCTCAGGAAGAAAGATGAAGCTTACTGCTCCTGTGAAGATTTAATGCCTTGGAAGCCCTATACAGAATTGACTTGACAGGACATAGCAAAAACTATTGGTCTCTACTCATCTGGAGTAACAGAGAACGAAGGAAACAAAATATTTAGTCAAAGAATAAACTAGTCCACAGGCCTAGTAGTCTACAAGAACTATGGCCTCTTGTAGCCTGGGACCAGAAATACTAATTGGTGCCTGGCTACCATTACTGACTGTTCTGACCAGAAACACAATAGAAGGTCCTGGAAGAATGGATAAAAAAACTTTGGTACACACACAAAATGGAATACTATGCAAAGTTGAAGAATAATGCAAAGTTGAAGAATAATGATGAATCTGCAAAACACCTCATAACTTGGATTCACCTGGAGGATATTGTGCTGACTGAAATCAGTCAACCACAAAAGGACAAATATTGTATGAGACCATTTTTATAAAAGGTTTCCAGACTAAAAATAATATTATTTGATGGTTACTAGTGGTGGGATTGTTGTTGTTGTTGTTAAGTGCCATCGAGTCGGGTCCGACCCATAGCGACCCTGTACAGGGTTTCCGAGGGTGTAAATCTTTATGGGAGTAGAAAGCCTCATCTTTCTCCCGCGGAGCGGCTGGTAGTTTCGAACCGCTGACCTTAAGGTTCGCAGCCCGATTCGTAACCACTACGCTAGTGGTGGGATTGAGGGGAAAGTAATTCATTGGCTTGAGGGCAGAAATATGTTAGCTCTGGTGATGGGATATAATAAGGGACAGGATAATATACAAGATGAGGAAGCGTGGAAGAAGAATAATAAAGATAAGGGAAGACAGTAGATAGAGGTAAATACTGATATGTACACAACCTTGGAGCAACAGTGTTCTGGATTGAGACATAGTCTGAATAGGTAAAGGAGGGAGTGGGATATATATGTATTTATATATCCCACAAATATGTAAGAGTTTGAAAGACGAATTTGTATTTACCTATCCTGCAAACCCAACTATGAATGTGGTGGAGCAAACAGCAGGCAAAATGATGAAGACTTCCTAGATACTATCATACATTCTAAGGCAATGAATCTTTGGGCCTGCAGCCTAACAACCATAGTCTCAGAGGACAGTGTGGTCAATTGGTATGACATAGTTCACAATGACTGTTTTTCATCCTGCTTGGGAGAGTAGCATCTGGGATCTCAAAAGCTCCTGAGCAGCCATCTAAGGTGCAGCTATTGGTCTTTCCATGTGTGGAAGAAAGACGAGTGATAATAATTGAAGAGGCATGGAAACAATTAACCCAATAGACTAATGGAACATGTGAACACCAGTCTCCATGCCTCTGAGTCCAGAAGTACTAGAAGGTGCCCACCTACCACTATCAACTACTCTGATAGGGACTGCATTAAGGGTCCTGGATAGAGTGGGACAAAATGTGGAACAAAACTCAAAATTAGTTAATAATAATAATAAAGACTGGGTTTATTGTTCAGAAAGAGACTGGTGGAACCTGAGACTATGGCCCTTGACCACTCTTCAGATCTGAAAGGGAACTCACCCTCATGGCCCTATTTTCAACCAAGCAGTAGCTAGGTATATAGGGAGAGACAACACTAGTGTGGCATGTTCACCATGGAATGGCCACTCATTCAAAATCAAAAGGGCAACGTTTTCCTAAGAACAAAGTTGAGAAGGGATAGGAAGGTGGGTAGAATGCAAATAGGAACCACAGTAAGGAGGCAGGATAACTGTTGTTTCATGGAGGGGAATGTAATCATTGAGATGAAACAAAAGTGTATGATTTGTTGAATATACAGTTAATGATCCTGTATGTATACAGGTTTATAATAAAAAGTTAAATTTCGCAATAAAAAGTAAAAACAAAAAAACAACAACAAAAAAAAAACCCAGCAAAAAACAAATAGAAGGTCCTGGATAGAATGGTAGAAAAATATAGAACAAAATTCAAATTCCTGAAAAAGATGAGATATGCTGGATGGGTAGTAAATAGAGGAATCCTGAAGATTATGGCCCTAAGATACCTTTTTAACTTGGAACTGAAGCCACTTGCAGAGTGGCTTATAAAATAAACACTATAATGTTTATATATAATAAACATATAGATTGGCTTATAAAATAAACATTATCAACCTTGAGGAATATACTCCCTTAAACAGTCAAGTATATGAAACCAAACAGTCAGCATTTATATAAAAGTAAAGCTGAGAAAGCATGGAAGGACAGGGAAGCTATATCTATGGTAACAGAACATAACAGGATGAATATAATGAGAATGCTACCACTTTTTAAGAATTTTAACCAATGTCATGGAAGTATTTGTATAAAATTGTTAACTGGGAACCTAATTTGCTATGTAAATGTTCACCTAAAACACAATTTAAAAATATATTTTTAAAGACTATAAGGGGAAAAAAAAGATCAATGCTACCCAAAAAACAAAAACAAAAATGAGAAGATGGTACGCATATGTTTGGCCAATAGAGGAATGGCAGTACTTCTTGTGTAATGGCAAAGAGCTTGTCTGAATTATATTCAAATGTTTGGTGGAAGGTGAAACTTATTAGTGATGAACTTGGATATTTTACTAAAGAGGTTTCTAAGCAAGATTTTAAAGGGTTTGCATGATTTCTCTTTGTTACTTTATCAAAATGCTGTAGGAAAGAGATGAACTTAAAAATGACCTGTGCAGGTTTAGAGCTGAGCGTGAAGCATCCAGCTGATATGAAGTGAAGGGAGACAAACAAGTACACCCAAACTTGCAGAAAGTACCCATTTGACCTAGCCTCGATGGCTTGATAATCAGAACTTGACTAGAGGACATCAGAAGGTGGAGATCATTGAATAATATCAGTAATATAACACTCAAGTAAAATTTTGCTGAAGATAATTCACAAACAATTGTAGCCATGCATGAACAGGGAAGGGTTAGAAATCCAGTTCAGAATTAGAAGAGAATATGGAATAAAGGACATCACTGCTGATATAAGGTGGATATTAGTTCCTCTCACATACTTTGGACATGGAATCAGGAGGCACCAGTCCTTGGAGAAGGATATAATGCCTGGTGAAGTAGAGGGTCAGAGAAAGAGAGGCAAAGCTTTGATAATATGTATTAACACAATGGCTATAACAATGGGCTCAAACATAGCCAAGATTGTGAGAATGTGCTAGACCAGGTGGTGCTTTGTTCTCTTGTACACAAGGTTCCTATGAGTCAAAACTAAGTCATTAGTCTTAATAAAGTCGTTTTCCATGTCTATGTCTCGCAAATACACCTTATAAATTGTAAATTATATATGAAACATTATTTATTGTTCTTTATTGTATCACTGTTATAAATATTATTATATTATATATGTGTATGTATATTTTGACTTACAAAATAAGTCAAAAAGTATTACTACAAAATCATAGAATCCTTTATAAAACAAAAATGATAAAATGTGACGCTATGTTGTTGATATAGCTTCCCTGTAAGTCTATACATTACTTTAAGAAGTGTTTCCATCTCTCTAAACTTTTCCCCAAAGAATTCTGAACTCTTCAATTTACACCAAATTGAAATGGAAGTTTTGGAATCCTTGAGGAACTGAACTGTGTTCCTTTTCAATATCGTTTTTAAGTTTTTATTGTGAATATTATGTGGGTTTACATGGGAGAACATCAGTTTTACATTCATCCTATCATATTTCGTTTCATTGCAATGATTACAATCCCCTCCATGCATCATCAAATAACCAAAGGATACATGCCACAGACCCCCCTCCCCACCCCACCCCCACCTCTGGCCATCAGCACACAGCCCCTCTCCCTCCCTGAGTCCAGTGTCCCCAGCCGCTCCATCTGTCCATGTCATCGTCTCTGTCTCCATCCCTGGAGTCACTGCCTCTTTGGGTAGAGTCATGCTCTCCACGCTTTTCACTTGATGGTCCCAGGGACCTCAGTTCCTGGGCTGCAAGATCAATCACTCCCCTCCTTTTGCAAAAAAACATCTGCCTCTACATTTCCGACCCTCACAGTCAGTCCTGATGACGTTATTCACTATTGTACCACAAGAGTCTTATCCCCATTTCCTTTTGCCAGCCCCATCCCAACAGGTTGGAAATCATTCAGTGGAGTTTCTACCTACCCCTGCCCCATCGGGAACTAGGCTCCCTCTTGAAAGCTTGTAAGCCAGTCACTTCTTGCCTTTATAGGCCTCCCCCCCCCATTTTGGATGACCAATATCTAAGCCCATCCCTGTCAACCCTGTGTATCGAGGAGGTGGGAGTGATCCTTGCTGTAAAGATTTGTTCCCTGTTTTGAGCTACTACATCCATAAGTATAGGTAAAGTTAATCAGATTGTAATGGGTTACTATTTTTTGTATCAATGTCTTTTGAGTTTGGGGAACAAAACGAAGTCTGATGTGACAAGATCATAATATATGGTGGGTAGGGCAAGGCTCCCCAATGACATTCTTCTTGTACAACATTTGCTACTCTCAAACAATGAAAGGTGCATTGTTTTGATGGGGGGGGGGGGAAATCCTTGCCCCATTTAGTATCTTTTTATCACCAATTCAATTTTTCATTTTCTTAAAATTCTTTATAATAAGTCCTCACTATCATAAAGCCAAATATTACAACAAAATGTGCAAAGATCTGGAATAAAAAAACCAAAGTGGAAGAATACGCTCAGCATTTCCCAAACTGGAGGAAGTTTCAATAACGAAAGTCAAGCCTCGACTCTCATTATTGAAGGATTCTCTGGGCAAATTATTGAATGATGCAGAAAGCATCAAGAGAAGATGGAATACACAGAGTCACTGTACCAAAAGGAAATGGTTCATGTTCAACCGTTTCAAGAGGTAGCATATGATCAAGAACCAATGATACTGAAGGAGGACGTCCAAGGTGCATTGAAGGAATTGGCAAAGAACAAGGCACCAGGAATTGATGGAGTAAAAATTAAAATCTTTCAAGAAAGTGAGGCGGCACAGGAGGCCCTCACTCATCTCTGTCAAGAAATTTGGCTGACTGATTGAAAGAGATCCATATGTGTGCCCATTCCAAAGAGAGGTGACCCAACGGAATGCGGAAAACATCAGACAATCGCTTTGATATCCCATGCAAGTAAAGTTTTACTAAAAGTAATACAGAAATGGCTGCAAGCATACATTGACAGAGAACTTCCAGAGGTTCAAGCCGGATTCAGAAGAGGCCGTGGAACGAGGAATATCATTGCTGTTGTCCGATGGAGCTTGGCTGAAAGCAGAGAATATCAGAAAGATGTTTACCTGTGCTTTATGACTATGCAAAGGCTTTTGATTGTGTGGATCATGACAAGCTATGGACAACATTGTAAAGTATGAATATTCCGTAACACCTAATTGTGCTCATGAGGAATCTGTACCTGGACCAAGAGGCAGTTGTTCGAACAGAACATGGGAACACTGAATGGTTTAAAATTAAGAAAGTTGTGTGACAAGGTTGTATTCTTTCACCATACCTGTACGCTGAGTAAATAATCCGAGAAGCTGGGTTATATGAAGAAAAATGTGGCATCAGGATTGGAGGAAGACTCATTACCAACCTGCGATATGCTTGCTGAAAGTGAAGAGGACTTAAAACATTTACTGATGAAGATCAAAGAGCACAGCCTTCCGTATGGATTATATATCAATGTAAAGAAAACAAAAATCCTCATCACTGGACCAATAAACATTCTTATCAACGGAGAAAAGATTGATGTTGTCAAGGACTTCATTCTTCTTGAATCAACACTCATGGAAGCAGCAGTCAAGAAATAAAACGATGTATTGCATTAGGCAAATCTGCTGCACAAGACCTTTTAAAAGTGTTGAAGAGCAAAGATGTCAGCTTGAGGACTAAGGTGTGCCTGACCCAAGCCATGGTGTTTTCAATAACCTCGTATGACTGCTAAAACTGGACAGTGAATAAGGAAGACCGTAGAAAAATCAATGCTTTTGAGTTATGGTGTTGGAGAAGCATATTGAAAGTGCCATGGGCTGTCAAAAGAACCAATAGATCCATTTTGGAAGAAGTGCAGCCAGAGTGCACCTTGAAGGCCAATATGGCGAAACATCGTCTGTCATACTTTGGACATACTGTCAGGAGGGACCAGTCGGTGGAGAAGGACATCATGTTTGGTAAGGTGGAGGGTCAGAGATAAAGAGGAAGGCACCCAACAAGATGGATTGGCCAAGTGGAAGCATTGATGGACTCAAGCGTGGCAACAGTAGTGAGGTTGGCCCAGGAGCGGGCAATGTTTCATTCTGTTGTGCACAGGGTTGCTATGAGTCTGTATCGACTCGATGGCACCTAACAACAACAACATCATCATCCTGTGTCCTTTGAGAAAATCTATCAATATTATTTCTTTGGGCTCCCAAAAGAGAGTCATAATAACTTTGATCCATCAAAAAACTATTGTGTTTCTATGAGGCAGCATTCATTCCTATAAACTTCTTGAGAAGATTAGTTACTTGGAAAGATGTTCACTTGCATTTTTTTTTTTAATGATATTAACTCTTGCCTCAAAATTATTGTTTTGATTGCACAAAATGTAATATTTTTTTATGGACGGCACCCTAATGAGACTAAGACAAGTACATAGCTGAAGGAACTTGCTGATCTCAGATACATGTTTAAACATATTTTGTTTGGAATAAACTTGCTCGTATATGAACTGTAAAATAAAAATGAGCTGTGCACTATTAAAACAATCACTTGGAAAATTCTGTTGTACGAATGACGGATGGGTGCCCTAGAATTTTTAACAAGGATGTGGTTACACAATCTTTTGTTAAAGAGATTAAGCCTATGATTGATCTAATCAACTACCACAGCAGAAAAACCATCAGCATAGTCTCTAAGAGAACGACATAGGATGAAATTAAGGAAACCTGTCTGCCTTTGGACTTCTACAGCAGGAAAAGGTCAAAGGCGCTATAGTGATTGTCATACAAGAAAAAAAAGGATCATCTTGGAGCAGCTTAAAGATCAGTATGCCTGCCTAGGTTTGAAAGGGTGAAGCCATGGTCTCCTAAGTCTCCAAAGTTGGAGCCATAGCCTCCTCTGAGGTTTCAATCCAAGTTAGTTTTGGATTATGGGGCAGCTATTCCTGTGCTCCAATAGAATAGGAATGCCTTGCAAAGTTTAGGGAATGGGACTAGCATACCTAAGGGGCAGGAGGAGAGAGCCTGCTGGGGATGAAGGTATGGGGGTGCCACTTAGACTAAGAGAGTGAGACTTCTCAAAACCCAGGGAGCAGAGTTATCTTAGTGTGTCTGGAGGATGGGCCTGAAGCCCAGGTCAAGGGGCTCTACCCAAAATCCAGAAAGCATGGCCAACAGTCTGGAAGACGTGGCTAAATCCCAGATTATTTTCAAACCTTTAAAGTTAGTGAAATTTTTTCTGTTGGATTTTGGTCTTACTCCATTCTTGTTATCCCATCTTTCCCTCTGTTTTAACCCATTTGTAATGAAATGTCTAACTTCTGCCTGTTCTATCATTGCACTTTGGAAACAGATAGCATGAATTACAGATTTTAAACATTCACAAATGAAGAGGAATTTTGCCCCAGGATAGAATACTCCTAGAGTCTCACCCATATTTAAGTTAGATGATTCAGAAAATGAGATTAGGAGTCTTCGTGTGGCACTGCGGGATAAACACTGGACCGCAAGGTCAGTTTGAACTGCAAGGTTAATGGTTAAAAATCACCAACTGCTCCTCAAGAACCCTATGAATTGCTATGAGTCGGAACCTACTTGATGGCATTTAACAACAACACCAACCAGGGGAAGAATGTTGTGGATTGAATCGTGTCCCTACAAAATATGTGTTGTAAATCCTTATCCCTGTACCTGTAGTTTGAGTCCTGGTGTGGCACTGTAGGATAGAAACTGGACTGCTAATCACAAGCTTAGTTATGGTCCAAGCCCATCAGTCTTTCCTCAGAAACCTGTACAGTGTCACTCTCAGTATCAACTCTGGACAACACTTAGCAATGCAACATATCTGTGGTTATAATCCAATTTGGGAATAGATATTCTTTGTTGTGTTAATAAGTATTCCTGTAGGGAATACCATTTTGTGGTATAAAAAGCAAATTAAATAAGCAGCAAAAATAGCAGAGATGGGAGAAGATACATGCCTTGCTATATGAAGATTACCAAGGAAACAAGAAATAGAGGCTATTAAAGAGACAAGGACCTAGATCGCATGCCCTGAATTTGATCCTATTGAGTTATTAAATCACTGGACCACAAGGTCAGAGGTTCAGACTCACCAGCTGTTCCTTGGAAATCCTATAAACATCTCCCACCTGAATTTAGAGATCATCTCTTAGAACAGTTACGATGCATTAGACACTAATGACAAAAGACAAGAAGAGTTGTGCAATGACATCAAGAACATCATGCAGTAAAAAAGCTAAAGGTCATTAAGAAGACAAGAGAGAAGGAAAAGACCAAAATGAAGGTCAGAAGAGACTATGAAACTTGCATTCCAGCATAGGGATACTAAAGCGAATGGAAGAAATGAGGATGTAAAGAGCTGAACAGAAAATTTCAAAAGGTAGTTCAAGAAGACAGAGTCAAATATTATAGTGAAATGTGCAATAACTTGGGGTTAGAAAACCAAAAGGAAAGAACACGCTCAGCATTCCTCAAGATGAAAGAACTTAAAAAGAAAATCCAAGCCTTGACTTGCAATATTATAAAATTTTATGAACAAACTAGTGAATGATACAGAAAGCATCAAAAGAATACAGAGTCACTGTAACAAGAGAAATATTTGTTCAACCATTTCAAGAGATAGCATACTGAAAAGCACTGAAAGAAGTCCAAAGTGCTCGAAGGCATTGGCAAAGAACAAGGTTCCAGGGTTGACAGAATTCAAATTGAAATCTTTCAACAATCTGATGGCAGCACTGGAGTCAATCATTCATATGTACCAAGAAATTTATAAGACAACTACCTGGCCAACTGATTTGAAGAGATCCATATTTTTGCCTATTCCAAAGAGAGGTGACCCAACAGATTGCAGAAAAAAATCAAACACTATTACTGATATCACATGCAAGTAAAATTTTGCTGAAGATTATTCAAAAATGTATAACAGTACATTGACAGGGAACTGCCAGAATTTCATGCCAGATTCAGATGAGGACAAAGGATATCAATGCTAATGTTAGATGGATCTTGATTGAAAGCAATGAATACCAGAAGGATGTTTACCTGTGCTTTATAGACTATGCAAAGACTTTCCAACTATGTGGATTATGACAAACTATGAACAAATGAGTATTCTGGAACACTTTAATTGTGCTCATGGCGAACCTCTACATAGACCAAGAGGCAGTTTTCAAACAGAACAAGTGAACACTGAATAGTTTAACATGAATGGTGTGTACCAGGGTTGTGTTCTTTTACCATATTTACTTATTCAGTCTGTATGCTGGGCAAATAATCTGGGAAACTGGTTTATATGAGGAAGAATGTAGCATCAAGATTGGAGGAAGACTCATTAACCACCTATGATATGCAGCTGATACAACTTTGCTTGCTAAAAGTGAAAAGTATGTAAAATACTTACTGATGAAGATCAAAGACCACAGCCTTCAGTATGGGCTGTACCTCAGTGTAAAGAAAACAACAATTCACATCACTGGACCAATAAATAACATCCATATAAATGCAGAACAGATTGAAGTTGTCAAAAAACTTCATTTTGCTTGGATCCAACATGAACAACTCATAGATGCATCAGTCAGGAAATCAAACGACGTATTGCATTAAGCAAATCTGCTGCACAAGACCTTTTTAAAGTGTTGAAGAGCAAAGATATCAGTTTCAGGACTAAGGTGCACCTGATCCAAGCCATGGTATTTTCCATATGCATGTGAAAGTTGAACAGTGAATAAGGAAGACTGTAGAAGAATTAATGCATTTCAGCGAGGGTGTTGGAGGAGAATATTAAAAGTACTGCCAAAAGTCAGTTGGAAAAAGTACAGCCAGAATACTTCCTCGAAGCCAGGAGAGCCAGATTTTATTTCTCATACTTTGGACATATTGTCAGGAGGGACCAGTCCCTAAAGAAGGATATCATGTTTGGTAAAATGGAGGGTTGGAGAAAAAGAAGAAGACCCCTAATGAGATGGATTGGCACCGTGGCAGCAGCGATGTCCTGATGATCCTCTGATTAGAGTGCAGCATGTCTTTCAATTTTATTAAGTATAAAGTTATTGTATGCCTTTAAATAGTCTTTGGGAATTTTCAAAAGCTAGTTAGTTTCCTCTCTAGACAAAAGAGTAGAACGTCACCTGATCTTCTCTTTCTTCCAGTCATAAACATTGATTTTAATTTATACACAGTGAACATAGACATTTCAGAAAGAGATTTATTGTAATACCAGTGGCGCTCCCTATTAAATGGAAAATTTTGAACACAAATTAAAAACTAGTTTTGGTGCATATATGTTGTATGCATTTGGAGAATAATTCTCTATATCATCCTGCCTTTTCTTTTTCTTGCGATTCTTTGATACCCTGCATTTCCTGGGAAAAATTTGGGATTGTAAAAGAGAAAGTTTACGGAAAGGAGAAGTCACATTTGAAGTGATGAGGAGTGTGGTTGATCTGTTATATGAGTATCTGATTCAGAATCGTTATTACGATGATGCCTCAAGAACAGCAAGAATTCCTAGAAGCCCCTTTCATGCCATAGTAAATAGCTTGCATTAAAAAAATAAGTTCTTTCTCCTTCCTAATTGCTCATTAAGATAAACACTTGCAATGACCATTGGTTTCCCACAGCTCTGCTGGTAAACAAGATCTTTGTTGTTTCTGTATTATACCCTAGTTATCCAGTAGCTTGCTAGGCCTGGGGTTTCAAGAGTTCATGAGAATACACTAATGATAACACCTCACATGTATTGAATTCTCACCATAGTTCTATAAGGTAGGCATTATATGAGGAATCCAGGACTAGAATGGATATGTCACTTTTCTAAGACCTCATAACTAATAAGTGGTTTAGCTGGGATTCAAATTGTGATAGTTAAGGTTGTGGCCAGGATTCCCAGTGGTTTGAAAGTTGATAGTTAACTCTACGATGTTTGGCTTTGAGCAATCAGTCAATTGAAAGGATGTTTCCTTGGGGATGTAGCCTGCTTACAGTAAAATGGACACACAGGAAAGAGTCACTCTTTTTTCCAATCAGGAACAGCTACTCTACAATTTTGAGCCACTCAAAATAAACTTCTTTTTATATGTATATATAAATGTTTTACTGGTTTTGCTTCACTAGAAAATTCATCCTAAGAGAGTTGGGTTCTAGGACAAAACAAATCACAAGGATGAGTTTTCTAAATTGGTTCTCAAACCTTAGCAATTTTAAAGGCACTGAGAACTCTGCCTTCACTAGTCAAGAAGGTTGTAGGATGGAGGCATGTCTGACCTCTACTTCAAAGAAATCAGCCTTGGGCTAATTTGAAGTTTGTTTCTCTTTCCCCCTTTTGAAATCTGAAGAAGTCAAACATGTACCTCACTTAGTTTAAGTAGTTGGTATCAGAAACGGGATTCATTGCAATAGCTCCAGACTCATGGAAGCATGAGGTTTTTAAGATAACATTCATGGGGCATGGAAAGAGGTTTTTAGATGATGAGTTTTGTTTTTATTTCTTGGGAATCCTGGTGAGGCGGTGTAGGGTAAGCACTTGGCTGCAATGTTGAGTTGAACCGCAAAGTCAACAGTTGAAAGCAATCAGCTGCTCCTCAGAACCCCTATACGGGGTCTCTATGAGTTAAAAGGAACTCAATGTCACTTAATAACAACAACAATGGCTGATAGAAATTTAAGAGATAAAATGCTTCAACTGAGGGAACAAAAGCAGCTTTTGGAGTTGCCTAAAGGAGCTCTGGTAGCGTAGTGGTTACGAATCGGGCTGCGAACCTTAAGGTCAGCGGTTCAAAACTACCAGCTGCTCCGCGGGAGAAAGATGAGGCTTTCTACTCCCGTAACGATTTACACCCTCGGAAACCCTGTACAGGGTCGCTATGGGTCGGAACCGACTCGACGGCACTTAACAACAACAACAAAGCAGATGTCAAGATGACTAAACTATATGACAGATATGGGGCCAGAGCCTACTGGATCCACTCTGCCAGAAGTCCAGGGCTATATACATGTGAATGGGATTAGTCTTAGATTGAAGAATGGATTGAATTTGAGAGTTATTAAAATGTTTATGTGTTTGAATGCCTTATGGATATTAGTTTCCCCTGCCTACTACTGTAAAATAGGCATACATGTGTGATGGAAATGAATATTGGGAATTAGGATTACAGAGAGCTTGTAAACCTACCTTTAGCCTATACTTGATTGGATTTACTAAAAGGGGAGTTAGAATTTGCCCAGAAGAAATAGGTTTACATATGCATTTGAAAAGCTATACAGACCAATCCAAAACTGCTGGGTCAATAGGAAATTCAGATAAAGGACAGAATGTCCTCAAGAAAAAAAGCAGACTGGCCTTTTGAGTTTCAAGCAAGCTGTTTGTTTTGGAGATATCAAGGCAAGAAAAGTTTGGCCATCAGAGAAAACCCTCTTGTAGGACTGAAAGTTAAAGGGAGCCAATGAGCAGCAGCTAGTTAGTATACTTGTTGGTGACCAGCTGGGTCTACTTGTGAATGGAAGTTGGGGAATTGCAGAAATGACGAAACCAGCTGAATTGGGACGTGTTCCATTGACACCCATTGACCTTGATATGAAAGAGAGAAGAGGAAGGAATGGCTCATCTGATGTTTATGGAGTTGTGTAAACCCCTGAGCCCATGGGCACTGATGTAGCCTCTGGTGGCTAAGGCTTAGAGTGAAGGGGCCAGAGTGCAGGAAGGTGTGTGTGAACCCCCAAACTTACAGCTGGGTATCCATTTGACAAAGCTTGGATGTCTAGGGCTGAGCTGACCAGAACCTGACCAGATGAAAATAAAGATGTTTGATACATAAAAATTGCTACACTTTTGCTTATGAATGCAGTTGCTCAAAGTTCCAACCAGAATGAAAGATTCTTCAGATCAGGGAACATGCTTGTCTGCTCAATTAGTTGTTATTGTTGTTTCTAAGTGTCATTGACTTGGTTCCAACCAATAACAACCCTGGAAAGGGTTGGGCAATTTAGACGTTGTCTATCAAAAATCGGAAGGCTATAAAGTTATGAAGTTACAAGTTTTCATGGGTGTACTTAGTTGCAGGATGAGGGGAATAAGGTAGAATCCTCCGTGAATAGTTTTCCTCTTTTCCAGATAGAGCTGGTGAAAGGGGTTAAGGGATGATGCTGATTGGATTTTATGATTTCATTTGTGAGTAGCTGTTAGCATGATTAACTGTGATTACCAAAATTGCAATTTTACAAGATGTATAACTTAAAGTGGGGAGTAGTTAATCTGTTAATTCAGGAACAGACGATTTTACAACCATTAAGAAGAGCATGAGATCCCTACTTAGAATAGTGGTGACAACAGAGGCGGTGGCATGGAGAGACAGAGAATCTGTGGACTCAAAGCCCATGGACTGAGTAAGATTATGTGCTTTAGGAAGAAGGCTGGCTTTCAGAATATACCCTTTGGACATTTAAATGAATATATATTTATTTTGTTTTTTATATGTGCATAAAGTATTTTTTTATTGTTCATTTGTGAAATATATGATGTAAATGGGACCAGTGCATTTTCGGTTGTACGCGTTTTAGTTATATTATGTTAGACGCAAGTATGACTTTACAAGTTTATTTAGAGATTGTGCATATGGCTCATAAGTGCCAAGTTGACAAGGGGTGGACTACGATAGTTAAGTTTCTGTGTCAAATTGACTGGGCCAGGATTCCCAGTGCTTTGGCAGTTTATAGTTAACTGATAATTGGCTTTGAGCAGCCAATCAATTGAATGGATGCTTCCTTGGGGATGTGACCTGCTCCCAATATAATGGACATACAGAAAAGACTCACTCTTATTTCCTCTGAGAAATTGGGACTCTACAGTTGTGAATCATTCCCTTTATATAAACTTTGCAATTTGCAGCCCAACTCATGATCCACTACATACAGGGCTCCTTATTGTGAGTTATAGAAATGAATATATCTCCACATTAGAGATGAGGAAATTTAGATAGAAGAAATGAAGTAACTGACAGGCTCACTATCTCAAAACCATGTCTGATTCCATATCTAGTTTGTCCTAACACATCAATAAAATCCAACCTTCTTACTTGAATTTTGTTTAAGCAATATTTTCTGAGAAGTCCTGGTGGCACTCAGCTGCTAACCAAAATGTTGACTGTTTGAACCCACGCAGCAGCTTCTCAGGAAAAATACCTGGTGATCTGCTACATTAAAAATTGTTGTTAAGTGACTTCAAGACAGTTCCTACTCATAGCAACCCTGTATAGGGCTTCCAATGAGCAGCTGGTGGATTTGAACTGCTCATTTTGTGATTTGCAGTCCAATGATGATCCTACTAGAAAATCTTATGGGGACATTCTATGCTCTCAAGTGGGGTCTCTATGAATCAAAATATATTACACAGCAACTAGCAATCACAATAGTTTTAGATGTTTTAAATTTAATACTTTAATTGAGATCTTGAATTTTTCTTGTGTGGGCTTTAAAATTCTGAGGCTACTCATACTTTCTCCATTGCCTCATCTTGTGAGTGTTATTCTCTGTAGTACCCTTGATTTCCAGTAGAGTCAAGAGAGAATAAAAGTGTAAACTTGCCTATGAGGATAATTGAATGTGGTCATCAGCAAGACCACATGCCTGCTTGTGTTTTAGTCTTGGAAGGGGGTTTGAGTTTTAGTCTTGGAAGGGGATTTGCCTTAAGGGGACAGACCACTTGCCTTAATTTAATGGCTCCCAGGGGAACAACTTGCTTGTTCTTGTTAATCAGACTATTTTTTTGGTTTGTTTGTTTTTTGTTTTCCTGCTGGTCTTTCTTTCAAGAAATATCTTCTGTTTTTCTAGCTGCTCCAGGCTGGTCTGCTTGTTCTTTCAAGTGGAAATTTCCCACCTCAGAAGATTATGGATGGGATCAGGATTGCACCTATGGTCTTATGCAATGCAAAGGCTCCATAGGAAGCCTCCTTCACTGGGCAAATTCTAGCCCCAGTTTAGGTATTCCAATAAGTTGTAGGCTGAGGACAGACTTACAAGCTTTATATGGTGATGTTTCTGGCTATTCCTTTCTCTCCCCTTCAAGTGTTTATTTTACAATAGTAGGTAAGGGAAACAAAGATTAAAAGACAGCCAAGCATCTTAACATTCTTTCCCAACTTTTACCCATTCAAACCATGCCTCAATCCTTGTATCCCAGAGCCCTGTTGTTCCAAGGTTGTGCTTACATCATTATTTACCTCTGTCCTATTTAGCCCATGTAAACCTGCCTAACTCTTCTCCTATCTGCCTTGGTCTTCCTTTCCCCTTCCCCTTCTAGTGTATGTCCCCCAGCACACAAATTATCCAGTGTCTATTCCTTACCCTGTGCTCCATCTTCCACTCCCTCCCCTCCCCTCACCCCATACACCCAGGTACCCAGCAAATAATTTTCTCCCCCTTTTAGTGTGGGTACTTTTTCTTAATCTTTCACAGTAATGGTCCTATGCATTATTTCTCCTTTTCTGACTGACTGATTTCACTCAACATAATGTCCTCAAGGTTCATTCATGTTATGTGGTGGCTTGCAGCTTCCTTGTTGTTCTTCAGGGTAGCATTCTGTGTATGTGCGTATGTACCAAAGTTTGTTTATCCATTCGTCTATAGATGGGCACTTAGGCTGTCCCATCTTTTTGCTATTGTAAATACTGCAACTATGAACATTGGTGTGCATATGTCTACTCATGTTACGGCTCGTATTTCTTGTGGATACATACCAAGTAGAGGAATTGCTGGATCAAAAGGTATCTCTATTTCAAACCTTCTGAGGAAGTGCCATATTGTTTTCTAGAGTGGTTAGACCATTTTGCAATCTCACCAGCAATGTAGGAGGGTCCCAGTCTCTCCACATCCTCGCCAACATTTATTGTCCTCTGCTTTTTTCATCTTTGCTGTAATTGTTGGTGTGAAATGATAGCTGTTTCATTGTTGTTTTGAGTTTTATCTCTCTAATGGCTAGTGATGGTGAACATTTCTTCATATGTATGTTGGCTGCCCGGATCTCCTCCTTGGTGATGTGTGTGTTCATGCCCGGTGCCCAGTTTTTCATTGGGTTATTTTTCCCTTTCTTATAAATGAATTGTAGTTTCCTATATATTTTAGCAATTAGTACCTTGTCGGATGTGTTGTTGCAAAAGATTTTTTCCCATTCTGTGGGCTCCCTTTTTACTCTTTTGATGAAGTCTTTTGATGCACATAAATTTTTAATGTTTAGTGTCCCAGTCATCTATTTTGTCTACTTTTGTTTGTGTAATTTTCAAAATGTTTGATAGTCTGTGTATGCCGTGTATTAGAACCCTCACATTTGTCCCTATTTTTTCATTGATGGCCTTTATCATTCTGGGATTCACATTTAGGTCTTTAATCCATGCTGAGTTGGTTTTTGTAAATGGCTTGAGGTAAAGGCCTTGTTTCAATCTTTTGCATATCATTTTCCAGTGCTGCCAGCACCATCTGTTGAAGAGACTATCTCTTCCCCATGCAATATACTTTGTCGAAAATCAGTTGGCTGTATGTGGATGGGTTAATTTCTGGATTCTCTATTCTGTTCCATTGATCAATGTATCTTTCATTGTACCAGTACCGGGCTGTTTTGACCACGATAGTTGTGTAGTAAATTTTGAAATCAAGGAGTGAGAGGCTTCCCACCCTTCTTCTTCTTAAGCAGTGCTTTAATTTCCATATAAAGTTTGTAATTGTTTTTTCCATCTCGTTGAAGAATGTTATTGGAATCTGGATTGGGATTCCATTATATGTGTAAATTGCTTTGGGCAGTATTGACATTTTCACAATGTTAAGTCTTCCTATCCAGGAGCATGGTATATTCTTCCATTTTTGTAAGTCTCTTTGGGTTTCTTGTAGTGTTTTGTAGTTTTCTTTGTATAGGACCTTTGTTTCTCTGGTTACATTTAGTCCTAAATAGTTGATCCTTTTGGTGGCTATTGTAAATGGTATTGCTTTCCTAATGTCCTTTTCAGTGCTGTCATTGTTAGTATAGAGGAATCCAACTGATTTTTGTATGTTGATCTTCTACCCTGGGATTTTCTATGTATAGGATCATATCATTTGCAAATAAAGAGAGTTTTGCCAATTTGAATGCGTTTAAATTACCTTTCTTGCCATATAGCTCTGGCTAAGACTTCCAGCACAATATTGAGTAGAAGTAGTGACAAAGGGCACCTTTGTCTGGTTCCTGTTCGCAGAGGGAAGGCTTTCAGTTTCTTTCCATTGAGAGTAATGTAGCCTGTTGGTTTCGTTATATGCTCTTAGTTATGTTGAGGAATTTCCCTTCAATTCCTACTATGTTGAGTGTTTTTATCAGGAATGGATGTTGGATTTTGTCAAATGCCTTTTGTGCATCAATCAATATGATCATGTGTTTTTTTCTTTTTTCTAGTTTACATGTTGGATTACATTGATTATTTTTCTAATGTTGAACCATCCTTTCATCCCTGATATGAATCCCACTTGGTCTTGATGTATTATTATTATTATTTTTTTTTTGATGTGCTGCTGGATTCTTTTGGCTAGAATTTTGTTGAGAATGTTTGCCTCTATATTCATGATGGATATTGGTTTATAATTTTCTTTCTTAGTGATGTCCTTCCCTAGTTTTGGTTTGAGGGTTATGCTTGCTTCATAAAATGTATTAGGAAGTTTTCCATCCTCTTCTATATTCTGGAATAATTTGAGTAGAATTGGTGACATCTCCTCCTTTATGTGTGGTAATCCTCAGCAGTGAAGTCATGTGTACTTTGACTTCTTATGGTTGGGAGTTTTTTGATGACCTGATCAATGTCTTCTTTTGTTATGGGTCCGTTCAGGTTTTGTACTTCACTCTGTGTAAGATTAGGTAGTTTGTGTTTTTCTAAAGATGTATCCATCTCTTCTAAGTTTTCAAATTTGTTGGAGTACAACTCTTCATAGTATTCTGTTATTATCCTTTGATTTCCATTGGTTCTGTTGTGACATCACCCATGTGGTTTCTAATGTGTGTTATTTGTGTCTTCCCCCTCTTTTCTTTTGTTAGGTTTGCCAATGGTTTGTTAATTTTATTTATCCTTTCAAAGAACTAGCTTCTTGTCCTGTTGATTCTTTCTATAGTTTCTCTATTTTCCTTCTCATTTATTTCTGTTCTGATCTTTATTATTTCTTTTCTTTTGGTCACTGTAGTTTCCCTCTGTTGGTGTGCTTCTAAATGTAGATGCTGTGTTAATGTGTTAATTTTCATTCTTCTTTTTGGATGTGTGCATTTATTGCAATAAATTGTCCTCTCAGCACCACTTTCACTGTGTCACAAAGATTTTGCTATGTTGTGTTTTCATTCTTGTTGTTTCTAAGAACTTTCTGAATTCACGGTTAATTTCTTCTATTATCCAGTCATTTTTCAGCAGGATGTTATTCAGTTTCCATGTATTTATCTTTCTTTCCTTGGTCTTCTTATTGTTAATTTCTAGTTTTATGGCATGGTGGTCTGAAAAGATGCTTTGTAAATATATGGAGACTTGCTTTGTTACCTAACACATGGTCAGTTCTGGAGAATGTTCCATGTGCACTGGAGAAGAATGTGTATGGGTTGAATGCTATGTACTCATCTATGAGATCAAGTTGGTTGACTGTACTCTTTAATTCCTCTGTAACTTTGTCAAGTTTCTTTCTGTTTGTTCTATTCCCTTTTTGAAAGTGGCGTATTGAAATCTTCCACTATGATTGCAAATTTATCTAGTTTTCCTTCAATTGTAGTAGGGTTTCTTTGTATATCTTGGTGCTCTTTCATTGGGAGTGTATGTGTTAATTATGATTATGTCATCTTGCTCGATTGACCCTTTAACCATGAGATAGTGTCCTTGATCTTTTATGATGGTTTTTATTTTAAAGTTTATTTTATCAGAGATTAGTATTACCACTCCTGCTTGTTTTCTATTGCAGTTAGCTTGGTATATTTTTTTCCATCCTTTAACTTTCAGTCTGTTTTTGTCTTTGTGTGTAAGGTTTATCTATTTCAGGCAGCATATTGAAGGGTCTTGTTTTCTTATCCATTCTACCACTCTCTGTCTCTTTACTGGTGCATTTACTCCATTGACATTCAGTGTAATTATTGATAGGTATGAATTAATTGCTGTCATTACAGTAATATTTTGTGATGCTCTTCATTCCTTTGTTCTGCATGCTGTGGTGAACATGTGCTGAGTTCATGTTTTTTGTGCTAATTCTTGTCAGTTTCTTCTTAGTTAAAAAGTGTTCTTGTTCTACTTGGATCTTCATTTTCATGGTAAATTGTGGAAGTATTAATTGTCTTTGGAATTACCTTATAATCTATTAACTTTCCCCTGTGTTTATGATATGTCTTGGTGATTTTCTTTTGGAGTCTATCCTTCCTGGGTTTCAATCAGCTTCTTGAATGTTTATCTTCTCAACCTTCAAGATGATAGGGGAATTTTCTTCCTGTAGTTCCTCAACAATCTCTTCTGTGGGTTTCTATGATTCTCCCTGTTCTGGAAAGCCATTAATTCTTAAGTTATTCCTCTTTATGTTATCCAGTTTGAATCTTAGACTCGTTTCATATTTTTTAATCCTTTTTTTCTGATTGCTCTTCTATCTTAGCAGCATTGAGAGATTTGTCTTCCAGCTTGCTGGTTCTGGCTTCCATCTGTTCAATTTTACTCCTTTGCCCTTTCAGTGTATTATCCACTTCTGGTACTTTATTATTAATCATTTGGACCTCTTTTTGCAGGTTTTGAATTGTTTCCGATGCTGTATCTATCTTGTTTGATTGCTCCTGTAGCACTTTCCTGACTTCTTCCTTATTTTCCTCCACCCCTTTTCAGAGCATTTGAATTTATTTCCATATCGTTCTTCTGAATTCCTTCTCCTGTAGATCCAAAGACTGTTCTTCTACTGGAAATTCTATGTCTGCCTCCAGCTCATTTGTCTCAGTTACTCTTTTGTTTTTGGACATGTGTTGAGATCTTTTGTTGTGTTTTATTGGACATTTCAGTAGCTATGTGGGTTTTTAATGCTTAAATGGATATATGTTGTGGTGTTGTTAAACTTACTGAATGTCTCCTGGTGGATATGATCTGGAGATAGCTTCGCTTTATACATGTAATACCTAGAAGTTGGTATTGGATCTTGTTCAAATGGTGGGATATTACAGGGTATACTTGTAGCTTGGCTATATGAGCACAATTGCCATCTCTTCTTGGATAAGGTAGGGGGAGGAAGCTCCCACCCTCAGGAGAAGAAGGAGACTAAAAGGACAAAAACCAGAAACAATATAAAAGCAGAGACAAAAAACACCAATCAAAAACAAAAATAAAATTGTAGTCGTCTGTCCAGTAGCCTTTGCTGTGCAGGCAGGGATAAAGGGTCCCGCCCAGGTCAACTTTAGGACTGGGTTCCAGAGTCAGATGTCATAAGAAGCAGCCTGTGGGACTCTTCTCTGTGCCATGGGAAGAATGTGGGTGCAATGCCGGACCCTTTTAGGAGTGTGTGCTCCCACCTGCTGAAGGCGTCCGGGCTGGGCAGTGAGCACGTGATCGGGGAGAAGAGGCAAGATAAGTGAAAAATGGAAAAGCAGTCCCACCTCTTCTTCCAGATGCAGGTTGGCTGTGGCCCCACCCTCCAATCTCAGTGCAAGTCATCCCGATGGATTCAGAAATCACTGTATTTTCTTCTACAGTCAGATTTCTCCACACATGTGCACAGGAAACTGGTGCCCAGAGCCTTATACAAGATCTAAAACTCTGTCACTGCTCCGCAAAAGCTCCTTCTGTTTTTTCTGCACCTCTGCAGAGGAGCTTTTCCTACCTGTCTCTGCTTCACCCGCCCCCAAACCAGAAGTCCTATTCCCTATTTTTGTTTGTTTATTTTAGATGTACACAAAAACATTCAGAAATATATAATCATTTAAGCAACCCAAGGGCACATTCTGCAAGCCTTCCTCCTGACCACCAGCACACATCATTTCTCTTTCCATGAATCTGGAGTCCTCAGCTGCACTCTCTCCATGACATCATCCCTGCCTCCATTTCTGGTGTTGCTTCTTCTCTGGTTAGGGTCCCATATTCCACTCATGGTCTTCTCCCATGATGGTCCTCAGGTCCTCTATTCCTAGAGAGTATAAGATTAACTTCTCCCCGCTTCATGTTACAAAACTTCTACCTTTACAGTTGTGACAATCATAATTAGTCATGATGACAGTTACTTACTATTGAAACAATAGAATCCTATCCCCATCTTCTTTCACCAGACAAGATGAAAACAATTCAGTGGGGATTCTATCTTCCTCTGCATACTCTGAAATTAAACTCCCTTTTGAAAACTTGTAAGCCAGCCACATTGTGCTTTTATAGCCCAAATGGACTGGCAAAGTGGCAGCATCAATGGGCTCAAGAGTGGCAATAATACTGTGGTTATCCCAGGACTGGGCAGTGTTTTGTTCTGTTGTGCATAAAGTCGATATGAGTCAGTATCTACTCAAGTTGCCTATTCCTATTAACCCTGTTTACAGGGAAGATAAGCTTGATCCTTGGTGTGAAGACTTCTTCCCTCTAGGTTGGTATTTTGAGTTATTACATCCATAAGTATAGGTCAAGTTCATCAAATTGAAGCAACTTACACTTGCTTCCTTTATCACATTTTTTAATCTTCCTCTAGTCAAACTCTGGTCATCAAGCCATGGAAGCTAGGTCAAATGGGTACTATCTGAAAGTTTCAGTATCCTTGTGAGTCTCTCCTCCCCCCACCCCACTTCATTTCAGCTGAACATTTGACTCTCAGCTCTAGCCCTCCATGGCTGAGTCAATGTCCGTGGGCTCAGGAGTTCCCAAGTCTCCCTAAACTTCAGACCGACCAGCCCTTCCTCTTCTCTCTCATCTTGAGATCAATAGGAGTCTATTGAATGTTGTCAAATTCAGTCTATATCTTCATTACTGACTTTCTTCCACTTCCACTCAAAGGTAGATGAACGTGGTTAGCAGCGAACTTACATTTACTTGCCTGCTCGTGTATTCTCTTTAAGTCTTGGAGGGAAGTTTGTCCTGAAGGGACGTGATTGCTTGCATTGATGGCTCCCCAGTGAACAGCTTGCCTGTTTTTGTAATAGCAAACAGATTGCCATTTTTGTTTTTGATTTTGTTTTTTCCTGTTGATCTTTCTTTCAGGAAGTATCTTCTGTTCCTCTAGATGCTCTAGGTTGGTCTGCATGCCCTTTCAGTGGCAATGCCCCACCTCAGAATATTCTGGATGGTGCTCAGGACTCCACCTAAGGTCTTATATATTACAAAGGCTCTACAAGAAGCCTATTTCAATGGTCAAGTTCTAGATCCCCTTTTAGGTATGCCAATCAGTTACAGGGTTACAAACTTTCTGTAATCATGTTTTCTGATATTTCTTTCTATCCTATTCAAGTATCTATTTTACAATAGTAGGCAAGGGAAACCAATATCTGTAAGACAGTCAAGCATCTTAATAGTATTTCTCCTCTTACCCATTCAGATTATGCTTAAATCCCTGCATCACAGAGCTCTGTTGTTCCAAATTTGAGCATACATCCACTATTTACCTCTGCCCCATTTAGCCCATGCAAACCTTCCTAAGTATTCCCCTATCTATATTGTTCTTACATTCTCTTCCCCCTTCTTGTGTATTGCCCTCTCCTTTGTTCTTGTGTGGTACCCTCCCCAACACCAGAACTATGATGTGTCTGTCCCATAACCTGTTCTCTACTGTCCCCGCCCTCACACCCCTGGTAACCAACTAATAATATTTTTTTTTCCTTTTTGTATGGGTATCTTTAAAAAAAAAAAAATTATTGTGAATTTTGTGATCATTTACATGGGATAACATTAGCTTTACATTCATCCTATTGTATATCATTTCATTGCCATGGTTACAACCACCTCCAGGCATCATCAACCAACCCAAGGGTATAACCTGCAAATCTGCCCCCCGGTCATCAGCACACAGTTCCTCTCACTCTCTGAATCTAGAGTCCCCAGTCACTCCATCTCTCCACATCATCAACTCTGCCTCCATCTCTGGCATTACTGCTTCTCTGGGTAGGGTCTCGCACTCTGCTCTTCTCACTTGATGGTTCCAGGGACCTCGGCTCCTGGTCTGCATAGTCAATCACTCCCCTCTTCTTGCTACAAAACGTCCTCCTTTACATTTCCAACCCTTGCAGTCAGTCCTGATAATAATTATTCGCCATTGTACCACAAGAGGCCTATCCCCATCTCCTATCATTAGTCCTGCCCAGACAGATTGAATACTACTCAGTGGATGCCGGGGGTCCTGAGTCGGGGTCCCGCCTCAACAAAGGATCACCTCGGCAAGCACGGGGTTTTTAACGTGAGTGGGAGATCTAGTAGGCGAAAGAAAAGAGACAGAGACAAAGATTGATGCAAGCCGACAGGCAAGCTAGCACACCAAGCTAGCAGAGCCCCAGTCTTTTATTGTCAGAAGAAGGAAATTGACACAAAAGAAAATAATGACAAAAATGTTGATTAT
>NW_006408893.1:820406-832596 GCF_000296735.1 Chrysochloris asiatica | reverse complement strand
GAGTTAAGAGCATAAAGAACAAGTACAGAATGCACAAAAGTATAATTAAAGAAAATTGCACAGAGGTGGCCAAACAGTGAGTATGCCAAAGCCTATGAACCCGGGACTTCAGGGGGTTACTTCCTTGGCCCTCAGGGTCCATGGCCCGTAAGCCTGAGGAGGGCTCAAAGACTGGATTTTTGTCCATGTTATCCTTGTGCCTCAACTTCTCAGTGCTGGTACGTATGCTGCGGCCGCCAGCAAGTGGCGATTCTACCTTCCTCTGTGCCCTCTGGATCTAGGCTCCCTCTTGAAAGCTTGTAAGCCAGTCACTTCTTGCCTTTGTAGCCTCCCCCATTTTGGGTAGTCAATGTCCAAGTTACCCATCCCTGTCTACTCTGTGTATGGAAGGAGTGGGAATGATACTTGCTGTAAAGATTTGTTCCCTCTTTTGAGCTACTGCATCCATAGGTGTAGGTCAAGTTCATCAGATTATCAGATTACTCTTTTTTTTCTTCTTTCTTTTTCTAGTTGAGCTCTGATCATCCAGTCATGGAAGCCAGGTCAAGTGTGGGTGTTCGTATGCATATGCACCCTCTCTTATCATTTGGATGCTTCACTCTCCACTCTAGTCCTCTGTGGCTATGTCACTGACTCTGGCCCCAAGAGTCCCCAGGTCTTGCCACACTGCTGGCCAACTAGGTCTCCACCCAGATTCACAGGAGTCTATTGAATGTTGTAGGGCTTACCTCGCAGCTTCATTACTGTTTTTCCCTCACTTCCTCTTATGGGTGATGAACGTGGTCACCAATCAGAGCACATGTCTGTTCGTCTATTGCCATTGAGTCTTAGGAGGGAGTTTGCCCTGAGGTGACCTGACCATTTGTCTTGATGTCTCCTGGGTGAGCAACTTGCTTGTTCTTGTAGTAATCAGTCTGACTGCCGTTATTGTTTTGTATTTTTCCTGTCAGTCTTTCTGTCAAGAAGTATCTTCTGTTTTTCTAGTCACTCCAGGCTGGTCTACTTGTCCTGTATGGGTATCTTTTCTTAAGCTTTTATAATAGTGATCTTATGCAATATTTGTCCTTTTGTGGCTGACAAATTTCTTTTCAGTGTCTTTATACTGTTAGTGTTTCCATGTTCTTCTTGGGTTTTCATTTTCTTAGTATGTTGTTAAGTATTAATTTTCTTTGAGGTTACCCTATATTCTTTAAGTTTTCCCTCCATTTAGAATAGTTTATTTTATCTTGCAATGTATTTGACCTCCTCATCTCTGTTCCTATATTTTTTCCTTCTTTCACATTGTAATTGTGTTGATGATAGACTGACATCCCAGATCCTATGAATTCACTCTTGTAGTTTTGTTTTGTTTGGGGATCTTTCATCTATCAGTTGGGTTCTGGGTGGTACTGCTACATATGTCAGTCTCTCTTTGTTGTCAGTTCTTGTTGGTTCTCAGTCCAACAAATTCCCTTCAGATGTTTTGAAGCACTGGCTTAGCTTTGACAAAGTTCCTTAGCTTCTGTTTATCCTGAGATGTTTTTATTACACCATCGTATTTGATTGACTCTTTTGCTGTGCAGACGATTCTTAGTGTCAGTATATATATTTTTCTCTCTTTCAGGATTTTGTATATGTCTTCCTACTGTCTTCTTGCCTGCATGGTTTCTGCTGAGAGATCAAACTTAATCTTATTTGCTTGCCTTTGTAAGTAACACTTTGTTTTTCCTTAGTTGCTTTCAGGACTCTCTCCTGGTCTTTGCTTTTGGAGAGCTTGATTATGATATGTCTTGGTGATTTTCTTTTGGGGACTACCCTTCTTGCAGTTCATTCAGCTTCTTGAATGCTTATCTTTTTATCTTTCAGGATGTTAGGTAAATTTTCTTCTATCATCTCTTCAACTATCCTCTGTGGACTTCTGTGATCCTTACTGTTCCAGAACTCCAATTAACCCTCAGGTTATTCCTCTTAATGTTGTCCCACATGAATCTTAGACTTTCTTCACATTTTTAAATTATTTTTTCTGCTTGCTCTCCCATCTTAGCAGTATTGAGAGATTTGTCTTAAAGCTCCCTTGTTCTGTCTTACATCTCTGCAGTTCTACTCCTTTGCCCTTTCAGTGTAGTGTCCATTTCTGATATTTTATTATTAATCATTTTGACTTTTTTTTTTGCAAGTTTTGAATTGTTTTCAATACTATTTCTATCTCATTTGATTGTTCCTGTAGCACTTTCCTGATTTCGTCCTAATTTTTCTCAACCCCTCTGTGGAGCATTTGAATGCACTTCAATACCATTTTCCTGAATTCTTTCTCTGGAAGTTCCAAAGCATGCCCTCTTTCCAACGGGAAGTCTAGTTCTACCTACATATCATTTGTTTCATCTACTCTTATCTTTTTTCTGGGCATGTGCTGAGATCTTCTGTTGTTTGGGGGGGGCGCAGTTTCAATAATTAAATGTAGGTTTAAATGATTAGATGAATGTATGTTGGTGTATCATTAAGCTTTCTGATTACCTCCAGATAGATGTGATCAGGAGATGGGCTTCCCTTTTCACTTCTCTTATTACTCAAGTCAGAGTAATTTTTATCAAGTGTTGGCTATCATTCTTGAGTATAACAGCTGGTATTGACACAGACTTACCCAGATGGTGGGATTTTATAGGGTGCGATTATAGCTTGGCTATATGACCTCAATTGCTGTCTCTCCTTGGGTAACATAGGGAAAGAAAGAGTTCCAGTCCCAAAGGTGAAAGGGAGACCAGAAAACAAACAAAAACTAAACCACAACAGCAAAATATGAGTAAGACTATAATGCCCCTTTCTCAGATTCTCGCCTCCAAGGCCACCTGAGAAATTTCAAGATGTTACAGACTCCTAATGACATAACTCAAGATTTAGTTTCCGGCCTCTTTCTTTTTTTTGTCTGTCTGTTTCTATCTCCTGAAGCCCACTCAGGTGTTTCTACTAGTGAGAAACAGCCCAGCTCCGGCAAAAGGTGTTTTGGGAGACCCTTCTGTTTTAAGCTGTTCCTGTTGACTCCTCCTCCTCCTTCCATTCTAGGCCCAGCTGTCTTTGCTGAGCAGATCCTTGTGTATGCATGAGAGAACCCTGAATTGTGGGGTGTCCGCTCAGGCACCCCCTCTGGTCACCAAGGTGCAGGTGCACAGGCAGTGAGAGACAAATGAACAGAAAAAATTGTTTACAGCTTTATCTCCAACTATTGGCCAAATCCCTGTGATTGGAGTGCTCCCCTGATCTTTTATTAGCTCCGTCCCACTCAAAATGGCTGCTCTGGGACCCACTGGCAGCCACAGATCAGAAAACACCACCTTTCTTACTTGTGCTACAAATCTCACTAGCAGTAAGTCTTTGATCCTTCTAAATATTCCATTAAATGTAGTTCAGTTTCAGGACCATCCCTGAACCTTCTTCTTCCGGTATTCTGTGTTGTTACTGGTGGAGGTCTGCACAGTGCCTATCCCTAATCTACCATCAAGCCAGAATTCCCCTGCTCCCATAAATATAAACCTATGAAACCTATAAAACCCTATGCAGGTCACTATGATTTAGAACAAACTTGAGGGCGCACCACCACCTGCCACCCAGGCCTTGATATAGGATGCTGTGGATGGGGTGAATGTTAAGTCTCTAGTTGTAGCTCTGTTTACAATTGAACTGATTATTATTGACTCCTTACATTAAGACATCCTATGGCTATCTGTTAAGTAAAAGCATAATCCTTTCTGACCTGAAGCTGTGCTAGAGAGAAAATGTTGTAATTAGTATTCTGCATTCCTTCTGTTTATTTGGAGTGTGTGCTATGTTTAATAAGGAGCTCTGGTAGCGTAGTGGTTACGAGTTGGGCTGTGAACCTCAGGGTCAGCAGTTAGAAACTACCAGCTGTTCCACGGGAGAAAAAGGAGGCTTTCTGCTACCGTAAAGATTTACAGCCTCGGAAACCCTGTACAGGGTTTCGGAACTGACTCGACAGCACATAACAACAACAACAATGTTTAATAATGAGTCCTGGTGTGGTGCTGTAGGATAAGCAGTAGGCAGTTGAACTCTTGAGGTCAGCAGTTCAAACTCACCAACTGGTTCTCGAAAACCCTATACACAATTGCTATGAATTAGAACCAACTCAACAGCATTTAACATCCATCACGTTTAATAATATATACATTAAGAGATACTGAAAAAATTGTTTTAATCTAGTCTTTTCATTCCATTAAATTTAAATTGCTTCCTGAGTTTATGTGTGTGTTAGATCAACTATCACTGGAAAACTTGATAACTCATATGTAGGTTATTGCATTTTAGAACAAAATCTCCCTAAAACGGATATATCTTCTGTCACTAAAAATTAATAATTTTATGTATGCATGTTCTCATTTCAGTCATCTTTAATCGATAAATAATATTCTGGTAGATTAGTTTATTGTGTTTTTAAATAATAAATCATAAACACTAAGAAAGGAAACTCTAAATTATGCATATTAAGAGTCAATTTTATGTTGATTGACCTATGTGCTTTTGCCATAATTCTTACTATTGTCATTTCCTCTCCCTCTCAAACAATTATTTATTTTGGGGACATAGATGCATAATTAACAGTGTTACACACTCTGCTGTATTTCATCTCCCTTTGCATATGTCACATGCTTACTTTAGGGACAAAGGTACTTTCATTATTCATAGTAAATATAATTAGACAGTAAACTTGAGAAATAAATATATTCCTTATTTATGTATTTTGTTAGTGTTTTTCTTATATCCAGACAATAAAAAAATAATTTTTATGTTTTAAAAATAAAACTGAAATAAAGGAATTGTGCCATGGAGGATAGATAAGTGAATTGTTGTTGTTAAGTGCCGTGGAGTCGGTTCCGACTCATAGCGACCCTGCACAGGGTTTCCGAGGCTGTAAATCCTTACGGGAGCAGAACGCCTCATCTTTCTCCTGCGGAACCGCTGGTAGTTTCGAAATGCTGACCTTGTGGTTCACAGACCGATTCGTAACCACTATGCTACCAGGAGTTTAAATATAGTCTCTGATTATGCAATGGGAATAGTGGAAATGCTGGGCAAATTTTTTAACATCGTGTGGTTTTGTGTTTATGGGTAACTCAGGGTAATACTTTCCATGTGACAGGAATCTGGTAAGGATTAAATCAATACTTCATGAGAAAATACCTATTAAAATGCCGGATACATGGTGTATATTCAGTGAATATATGTTATTGTTTCGAATATGGCATTTGAAAGTTAAAAAAGGATGGGCATTTTCCAAAATAATACTCACCAAAGGACTCTTTAAATAGCATGTTCTTATAGTACAATTTCATTGATTTAATAAGTATCTTTGAGTGATTAGCATGTGCATAGCAATATGTTAAAAAATGTCATGGAGATCACAGCAAGAGTATGCTCTTGTCCTGTACTGATTGAAAGAGATGATTCATACAAGTAAAACAGTTAAGCAAGACAATAGATAAATGATTACCAAAATGCCAGTAATAAATGATTTTGAAGATTGAAGAAAATATCACAGTGAGCTGGCAGAAAAGAGAAGCTTAGCCTGATTCCAAAATTTTATGCAGGAATATATAAGAGGATGGAGAGAAATGCAGTTTTGGGTAATAATTAGAAGGTCTGTCCAACCTAAGATTTATGTAGGGGGTCAGTGAGAAATAAATGTGAACACTCTATGCAATTTATAGAATTTAAACTTTATTTATTAGCCTATGGGAAGCGATTGCAAGATTGTAAATTTGTAAATAAGAGTAAAATTGGTGTTTGGAGAAAATTGTTTTCAGTTGCACTGGATGTAGCGTGGCTAGGCCACATGATTGATTACATAGGGTAGGGAGTAATGACAGTAGGAATAAACAGGATAGGTTAATAAGGGAAGATATACAAATCCAGGATTTGGTGAATTAGTCTATATAGAGACTAAGAGAAGAAGTAAACAATGGTTACTAGGTGTGAACCATTTTAGACCTTTAAGAATTTAAAACAAATAAAACTGTAAATTAGAACACAGAGTAGACACGGATGGGCAACTTGGACATTGGCTACCCAAAATGGGGGGGCTACTAAGTGACTGGCTTACAAACTTTCAAGAGGGAGCCTAGATCCTGAGGAGGAGGGTAGAATCTCCACTGAGTAGTGTCCAATCTGTCTGGGTGGGGCTAATGAAAGGAGATGGGGATAGGTCACTTGTGGTACAATGGTGAATAATTGTTATCAGGACTGACTGTGAGGGTTGTAAATGTAAAGGTGGACGTTTTGTAGCAAAAGGAGGGGAGTGACTGACTTTGCAGTCCAGGAGCGGAGGTCCCTGAGTGCAGTCCAGGAGTGGAGTATGGGACCCTAAACAGAGTAGTGACGCCAGAGATGGAGGCAGAGATGATGACATGGAGAGATGGAGCAGCTGGGGACTTTAGATCCAGAGAGGGAGAGGGGCTATGTGCTGACGAGCAGGGTGCAGGCTTGCACCCTTTGGTTGGTTGATGATTCATGGAGGGTATTGTAACCATGGCAATGTAACTATATAGATAGGATGAATGTAAAGCTAATGTTCTCCCATGTAAACTATCACATAATTCACAATTAACATTAAAAAAATAAATAAATAACAGCTTCAAAAATGAGAGAGAAAAAAAAAACCTCTGTAAATTAGCAAGAGCTAGGTTTGGTGTCAATGTTTGTTTTGTTTTTAGTTTGATGTGATTAGTGGGATATTTATAGAGCTAACTGGCAGTTGTAGGCATAAGTAGAACTGGTGTGGTGCTTAGGTAAGAGATGAGGATTAGAGAGATTCCTAATCAGATGGTTCTTTTCATCATCGACTCTTAACTTTGATTCTATTCCAACTACCAGGCTTTTTTTCTTCATAGTCAAGATTCTAACTTTATTGAAAGGTATTCTTTGTTTTCCAGCAACTTTTTAAAAAGCTTTTATTGTGAATTGAGTCATCGTTTATATGGGAGAATATCAATTTTGCATTCATCCTATCATATTTTGTTCATTGCAATGATTAAAATCCCCTCCATACATCTTCATTCAGCAGTATTTGCTTCTACTCCATCTTTTTTTTTTTTTTAAGTTTTTATTGTGACTTGAATGATAGTTTACATGGGAGAACATCGGTTTTACACTCTTCCTATCGTATTTCCTTTCATTTAAATGATTACAATCCTGTCCATGCATCATCATTCAACATTATTTGCTTCCATTCCCTCTGTGTTTTGTTTTGTTTTGAATGTACACAAAAACACTCAGGAATATATAATAATTTAAACAACCAACCAAAGGGCACATTCTGCAAGCCTGCCTCCTGGCTGACAGCACACAACCTTTCTTTTTCCATGAGTCTGGAATCTTCAGCTGCTCTGTCTCTTCTTGTCATCGTCTCTGCCTCCATCTCTAGTGTTGCTGCTTCTCTGGATAGGGTCCCACATTCTGTTTGTGCTCTGCTTCCTTGATGGTCCTAGGATCCTCTGTTCCTGGACTGTAAGATTAATTATTCCCCCCCCCCACTTTTGTTGCAAAAGTTCTACGTTTACAGTTGTGACAATCACAGTTAGTCATGATAACAATTATTCATTTTTGAATCGTAAGAATCTTATCCCCATCTCCTTTCACCAGACCCATCTAGACAAGATGAAAACTATTCAGTGTGGGTTATACTTTCCTCCACACACTCTGAAACTTAACCCCTTCTTAAAAACTTGTAAACGAATCACTTCATGCCTTTATTGCCTCCATCCCCATTTTAGGTAGCCAATGTCTTAAGTTGCCTGCCCCTATCAACCCTATGTACAGAGAGGATAGAATTGATCCTTGGTGTGAACATTCCTTCCCTCTTAGTTGGTATTTTGAGCTACTACATCCATAAGGTCAAGTTCTCATCAAATTGTAGCAATTTACTAGGTCAAATGGGCAATATCTGCAACTTTGCGTGTTTTTGTGTCTCCCCTCACTTCATATAAGCTGGATGCTTCACTCTCATTTCTAGCTTCACTCTCATGTCCTCGTCCATGGGCTCAGGATTTCCCTGGTCTTACAATACTTAGAACCAACCAGGTTGAACTCAGCCCATATCTTCATTGCTGCCTTTCCCCCACTTCTGCTCACCAGTAGACCAATGTATTCACCAGCAAACTTACACACCTGCTCATGTATTCTCTTTTGAGTTTCATCTTGGAGGAGGATTTGTCCTAAAGTGACTTGATTGCTTGCCTTGATGGCTCCCTGGCAAACAACTTGCTTATTCTTATAGTTGCCAATCAGACTGCCGTTTTTGCTTTTGACTTTGATTTTTCCTGCTGGTCTTTCTTTAAAGAAGTATCTTCTGTTCCTCTAGCTGCTCCAGGCTGGTCTGCTTGTCCTTTCAAGTGGTAATGTCCTACCTCAGAAAGTTTTTAATGGGATTCAGGATTTGACCTAAGGTCCTGTACACTACAAAGACTCTGCAAGAAGCCTATTTCACTGTGCAAGTTCTAGAACAACTTTTAGGTATCCCAATAGGCTGAAGACAGTTTTAGTTATTCCAATAGGCTGAAGACAGCTTCTCACTGTTGCAAGTTTATGTTTCTTGTTGATTTTGTGTATATGACTTTAATTATGTTGAGGTATTTACCTTCTATTCTTATTTTGTAGACTGTTCTTGCCAGGAATGGGTGTTAGATTTTGTCAAATGACTGATCTGCATCAATTGACATGAGTACGTGATCCCCAACCACCACCCCCTCCCCCGGTTTTATTTATGTGGTGGATTACACTGTTTTTATAATATTAATTGATCCCTGTATACATGATATGAATCCTACTAGGTCATGATATATTATTTTGTTGACATGTTGTTGAATTGCAATGGCTAGAAATTTGGTGAGAATTTTTACATCTGTTATGAGGGATATTGGTCTATAATTTTCTTTTATAATGATACCTTTGTCTGACTTTGGTATCAGGGTTATGCTTGTTTCATAAAATAAATTTAGGAGTTTCCTATATTTTCATAATCTTGAATAATTTGAGTAGAATTGGTATCAGCACCTCTCTGAGTGTTTTTTAGAATTAAACAGAGAAGCCATCTGGGCACAGATGTTTTTTGTTGTCAGTTTTTTAATGACTCGATGAATTGTTATAGTTGTTTTCAAGTTTTCTATTTCACTCTGTGTTAATTTAGGTTGTTGTTGTTAAGTGCCATCGAGTCTTTTCCGACCCATAGCAACCCTGTACAGGGTTTCCAAGGCTGTAAATCTTTATGGGAGCAGAAAGCTTCATCTTTCTCCTGCAGAGCAGCTGGTAGTTTTGAACTGCTGACCTTAAGGTTCACAGCCTGATTTGTAACCACTCTGCTACCCGTGCTTCTTGTCTTGATTTAGGTAGGTTGTGTTTTTTTCCATTACATCATAAATGTAATGGAACACATAAAAATTGATATCTTAGCCAATAGTAGAGCCCTGGTGTGGTGCTGTAAGATAAGCACTGGACTTCTAATTGCAATATCGGTGGTTCAAACCCACCAGTCACTCTTAGAAACCCTATACAGGGTTGCTACGAGCTGGAACTGACTTGATGCCACACAACCACAACAAAATGATAATTAGTAATTCATGACCTGAAATGAAATGGTATTGGCCCTTTTGATTCATAAGCATAAGTTTACTTTGCCAGAAACACAAACTGAAGAGTAATGGCATTGTGTTCATGTTCATCATCAAAAAGAGCATTTCAAGATCTCTTGAAATAACATGTTATAGGATAATATCTGTACACCTACAAGGAAGACAAGTAATACGAGTATTATTCAAATTTATGTACCAACCGCTAAAGCAAGTGGTGATGTAAATGAAGAATTCTACCACCTTCTACATAGGTGTAGAGATGCTAAAGTAAATGGAAGAAGTGAGGAAGTACAAAAACTGAACACAAAATTTCAAAGGTCAGCTCGAGATGAAAAAGTCAAATATTATAACAAAATGTACAAAGACCTGGAATTAGAAAACCAAAAGGGAAGAATATGCTCAGCATTTCTCAATCTGAAGAAATATTCAAACCTCGACTTGTGGTGTTGAAGGATTCTGTGGACAAAATACTGAATAATGAAGAAAGCATCAATTGAAGATGGAAGGAATACAGTCACTGTACCAAAAAGAAATGGTTTATGTTCAACCATTTCAAGTGGTAGCATATGATCAAGAGCCAGTGATCCTGAAGGAAGAAGTCTAAGGTGCATTGAAGTCATTGACAAAGAACAAGGCACCAGAAGTTGATGGACTACAAATTGAAATCTTTCAGCAAAGTGAGGCGGCACTCGAGGCACTCACTCTTCTATGCCAAGAAATTTGGAAGGCAACTACCTGGCCAACTGACTGGAGGAGGTCTATATTTGTGCCCATTCCAAAGAGAGGTAACCCAATGGAATGTGGAAATCATTGGACAATAACATTGATATCTCATGTGAGCAGAGTTTTACTAAAGGTAATACAGAAATGGCTGTAACCATACATTGACAGAGAACTTCCAGAGGTTCAAGCCAGTTTCAGAAGAGGTCGTGAAATGAGGGATATCATTGCTGATGTCAGACAGATCTTGACTGAAAACAGAGACTACCAGAAAGATGTTTACGTGTGCTTTATTGACTGTCGTTTCATTTGTGTGGATCGTGACAAGCTATGTACAACATTGTGAAGTATGAGTATTCCGGAACACTTAATTGTGCTCATGAGGAACCTGTACATAGACCAAGTGGTAGTTGTTCGAATAGAACAAGGGAACACCAACTGGTTTAAAATTAGGAAAGGAGTGTGTCAGGGTTGTATTCTTTCACCATACTTGTTCAATCTGTATTCTGAACAAATAATCAGAGAAGCTGGATTATCTGAAGAAGAACATGGCAGCAGGATTGGAGGAAGGCTCATTAACAACCTACGATATGCAGATGATACATCCTTGCTTGCTGAAAGTGAAGAGGACTTAAAATACTTATTGATGAAGATCAAAGACCACAGCCTTTGGTATGGGTTGCACCTTAATGTAAAGGAAACAGAAGTCCTCACCACTGGACCAATGAATAACTTCCATAAATGGAGAAAAGATTGAAGTTGTCAATGACTTCATTTTGCTTGGGCTTGGATCAACCATCAACACTCATGGAAGTAGCAATCAAGAAATCAAACGACTTATTGCATTGGGGAAATCTGCTTCACAAGACTTTTTAAAGTGTTGAAGAGCAAAGATGTCAGTTTGAGGATTAAGGTGTGCCTGGAGCAAGCCATGGTATTTTCAAGAACTTCATATACATGCGGAAGTTGGATAGCGAATAAGGAAGACCATAGAAGAATTGATGCATTTGAGTTATGGTGTTCGAGGAGAATACTGAAAGTATTGGAAGAAGTACAGCCAGAGTGCTCCTTGGAAGCCAGGATTGCCAGACTTTGTCGTTAATACTTTGGACATATTGTCAGGAGGGATCAGCCACAGGAGAAGGATATCATGTTTGGTAAAGTATTGGGTTGGAGAAAAAGAGAACGACCCCCCAATGAGATGGATTGGCATAGTGGCAGCATTAATAGGCTCAAGCGTAGCAGCGATTGTGAGGTTGACCCAGGACCAGGCAGGGTTTTGGTCTGTTCTGCATAAAGTAGCTATGAGTTGGCACCTAACAATAACAACAACAACTTTCTTCATTCTGATATTGAGCATATATGCAATCAAGATGCATTGATAATTACTATAGATTGGGATATGAAAGTTGGAAACAAAGAAGCAGGCTCACTAGTTGCAAATTAAGGCCTTGGTGATAAAAAGGATGCTGTTGAACGCATGTTAGAAGTTTTCAAGACCAACAACATATTCATGACAAATACCTATTTTCAACAATGTAAACGATAACTATACATGTAGACCTCCCCAGATGGAATACAAAGGAATCAAATTTCTACATCTATGGTAAGTGATGATGGAGAAGCACATTATCACCAGCCAAAACAAGGTCAGGGCAGACTGTGGAACAGATCATCTATTGCTCATATGCACATTCAGCGTGAACCTCAAGAAAGTTAAAAGAAGTCCATAAGAGCCGAAATATGACCTTGAATATTGTTGTTGTTAAGTGCCATCGAGTCGGTTCCGACCCATAGCGACCCTGTACAGGGTTTCCGAGGGTGTAAATCTTTACGGGAGTAGAAAGCCTCATCTT
>NW_006408893.1:802801-816456 GCF_000296735.1 Chrysochloris asiatica | reverse complement strand
AAGCTCATCTGAAACCTGTCCACTATGGGTGACCCTGCTGGTTATTTAAAATACCGGTGGCATAGCCCTCAGAATCACAGCAATTCAAACCACCACAGCACGACAGACATAGGAGTGGCAGTTGTGTGGTTGCTGTTACTGTACCAAAAATCACTGGTCATTCTTTAATCATTTCAAAAGGTAACATATGATCAAAAACCAGTGGTTTTGAAGGAAGAAGTCCAAGCTATACTGAAGACATTGGCAGAATGCAAGGCTCTAGGAATTGTCCGAATACAAACTGAAATGTTTCAATAAATTCATTCAGTTCTGGAGATGCTCACTCATGTATGTCAAAAAATTTGGAAGACAGCTATTTAGTCAGCCAAAGAAAGGTGACCCAACAGAATGCAGAAATCATAAAACAATATCATTAATATCACATGCAAGTAAAATTTTACTGGTGACAGTCTTTCTATCATACTTTGAAAATTTTGTCAGGATGGACCAGTCCCAGGGGAAGGACATCATGCTTGATAAAGTGTAGGGTTAATAAAATAGAGGAAGACCTTCAGTGTGATGAATTGTCACATTGGCTGCAATGGTGGACTTAAAGAAAACAATTGTAAAGATGGCACAGGACCAGGCAGTGTTTTTTTTTTTTTTTTTTTTTTTTTTTTTGTGCATAAGGTCACTACAAGTCAGAACTTACTTGATGATACCTAACAATTACAACAATTTAGGAATGTGTCAGACATTTGTGTCAAATATTTGCCAAGATAAATGATATGTACATTTAGCATATGGTCCTTTTTCTTTGGGAACTTTTTCTTAATACATAGATAATGCTGTTGTTGTTAAGTACCATTGAGTTGGTTCCAACCCATAGCAACCGTGAATAGCAGCTGGTGAGCTTGAACCTTGTGGTTCAAACCAGCTTTGCAGCCAGCGCATTAACCCACAGTGCCATACCAGAACTTCAGATAAATAATACTCATGTAATTTACAAAATCTAGAAAAAAAATTTAAATTGTTAAAAATGAAAATGACCTTTAATCTCATTACAAAATGATAAATAGCTAATGGGGAAGATATTAGTACTTGCAGCCTTTTAATATATATACACAGGTATAAAAATATATATGTATATGCATATGTAATTTTAATTGGGCTAGTATTATGTATGTTTGTATATATTTTGTTACCTACCCTTATGCCATTATATATTGAGGCTTTTTCAGGATCAGTAATAGGCTTTGAAAACATAACTTTTAATGTGAAACTATTATTCCATCATGTAGATGTAAAATACTTCATCTGACTCTCCCTAAATGTTAGACAGTTTGGGCATTTCTAATTTTTACCAATGCAAATACATTGCAGCACATAACATATTGTACACATAAAGCAATATGTGCATCTCAAATTGCCTTTCTTAAAATAAAATTCTGTAAATCAAAGGACTGAATCAAAGAGTAGGAGCATTTTTTTTATTATTGTTGTTGCTGTTGTTAAGTGCTGTCGAATTAGTTCCAAGGAATATAGCGTTTCCTATATAGGTTTCCTATATAGGGTTTCCACTGGTGAGTTTCAACTACCAACCGGGGAGTTAGAAGTCCAGTGCTTGATTATCCTACTGTACTACATCAGGACTACAGTTGTTTTTTTTTTTTAAAAAAAAACATTGATGCATATTTCACATACTGTAAAGTTCATAAAATTTTAAAGTGTACAATTCAGTAGATATTAGTGTTTTCACAGATTGTGCAACCATCATCTCTGTCTAGTTCTAGAAAAAATATTAATTGCTTCACCAATTTGCATGTTATCTATCTTAATTTATCTAGTGCCACTCTAACAGAAATACCACAAGTGGATACCTTTAACAACCAGAAATTTATTCTCTCACAGTTTGGTGGTGGTGGTGATGTGCCGTGGAGTCGGTTCCGACTCACAGTGACCCTGGTACAGGGTTTCCGAGGCTGTAAATCTTTATGGGAGTAGAAAGCCTCATCTTTCTCCCGTGAAACAGCTGGTAGTTTCGAACTTCTGACCTTAAGGTTCGCAGCCCAATTCGTAACCACTACGCTACCAGAGCTGTCTCACAGTTTAGGAGGCTAGAAACCCAAATTCAGAGCACTGGCTCTGGAAAAAGGTCCTTGTCTTCTTTCAACATCTGTAGACCCAGCATTCTTTGGAGCTCTCCATGTGACTTGGTATCAGTCTTTCCCTGGATCTAGGAGTTTCACAGCACAGGAACCCCAGGTCCAAAGGATGAACCCCATTCCTGGCTTTTCATTCTTGATGGTAGTAGGTCCCTCTGAGCTCTGCTCACTTCTCTGTCCTTTGATATCTCAAAAGAGATTGACTCAAGATACAAACTAATCCTGTAGATTACATCTGGTCTCATTAACTTAATTGAAATGAGGATTTACAACACATAGGATAATTACATCAGATCATAGCTGATCATATCAGATCATATCTTGGGAGAAATTGTATCATATAAGATCTCATTATGGAGATTTTAACTATGTCTTAATTGCTAAACCACTGAAAATCTTGGCCAACCCAAGTTGATAAAAAGCCTTAACTACCATACTACCCTTGTGTGGGGACCATGATAATCTTCTGTGCATCATTCTAATCTTGTATTATGGTCTGAAGCAAGCACTGTAAGAATATTTTAAATCTCTTCATAATATATTGTCAATTTGCCCTCTTACAAGTATATACCTATTTCCATTCCACCCAGCAATGAATAAGCATGCCTATTTCCCTGTAAGTACACTGATGCTTGTTAATTTTTGTTTTTTGCCAGTATCATTGAAAATGGTATTTTATTGTTTTGTCTCTACCAGTTTTTCTCTCTCTCCTACCTGAAGGAAAGGTGTTATGCTTAGATCTCTCATCCACCCTCTCTTTTGCATGCATTCAGCCTTGGCAACATCCTTACCTGTCTTCTTTCTGTAGATAATGACCACATGTCCACACCCTTAACCTCTTTCTAGTACTGCAGTCCAGGCATCAAGCTAGCTCAGGATGCCTCTCTACATATTTTGCCAACAAATTAATATCTAAAATCAAACTCATGTCTTCTGAAGCCAGCTCCTGCTCTAGGTTTCCTATCAAGATTATTGATACTACCATTCTCCCAGGTGCCTCACAGTCATTTTACCTCCCTTCTCTTCTCCATATCTGATTAGCTATGCATCTCCATTTATTCTGTCTCCTATATTCTCTCTCTTTTTTTGGGGGTGGTGGTTAAAGAACAGATATTTATTGTTTTATAATTTCAAGAGTAGAAGTCCAAACTAGAGCATCTGCTAAGGGGAAGGTAGCTCAGGAATTCCTGTATTCCTTTACTTATATGAGGGGGCTTCAAAAAGCTCATTAAGAAGTTCTATTTTTCTTTTCACTTCATTTTTCAGTGACCTTTTTGAAGCCCCTGCATAGACTGTCCCTTCCATGGTATCTGTCATCCCCTGGTTTATGTATGTCTGAGCTTATCCTGCTCTTTTTTTCTATGTTTCATTGTGAACTATGTGATAGTTTATATGGGAGAACATTAGCTTTACATTCATCCTATTGTACATCTTTCATTGCCATGGTTACAATCCCCTCCATGCATCATTAACCAACCAAAGGGTACACCCTACAAGCCTGCCCCCTGATTGTCAGCACACAGCCCCTCTCCCTCTCTGGGTCTAAAGTCCCCAGCCGCTCCATCTCTCCATGTCATCATCTCTGCCTCCATCTTTGGTGTCACTGCTTCTCTGGGTAAGGTCCTGCTCTCTGCTCTTCTTCCTTGATGGTCCCAGGGACCTCTGCTCCTAGACTGCAAAGTCAATCACTCCCCACCTTTTGCTACAAAACATCTACTTTTACATTTCTAGCCCTCACAATCAGTCCTGGTAACAATTATTCACCATTGTATCACAAGAGACCTATCCTCATCTCCTTTCATCAGCCCTGCCTAGACAGATTGGATACTACTCAGTGGAGATTCTACCTCCCTCTGTGCCCTCTGGATCTAGGCTCTCTTGAAAGCTTGTAAGCCAGTCACTTCTTGCCTTTGTAGTACCCCCCTCCCCATTGTGGGTAGCCAATGTCCAAATTACCCATCCCTGTCTACTCTGTGTATAGAGGACGTGGGAATGATCCTCGCTGTAAAGATTTGGTCCCTCTTTTGAGCTACTGCATCCATAGGTGTACGTCAAGTTCATCAAATTGTATCAGATTACTCTTTTTTTCCTCTTCTTTCTTCTTCTAGTTCAGCTCTGATCATCCAGTCATTGAAGCCAGGCCAAGTGGGTATTATCTGCAAGTGTGGGTGTTCTTATGCATATGCCCTCTCTTCTTATCATCTGGATGCCTCATTCTCCACTCTAGCTCTCTGTGGCTATGTCACTGACTCTGGGCTCAAGAGTCCCCAGGTCTTGCCACACTGCTGGCCAACCAGGTCTCCACCTGGGTTCACAGGATTCTATTGAATGCTGTAGGGCTTAGCTTGGAGCTTCATTGCTGTTTTTTCCTCACTTCCCCTTATGGGTGACAAACATGGTCACCAATCAGAGCATGTATTCCCACTGAGTCTTAGTCTTTGCTATATTCTCTTCCACATCCTTTCTTCTTTTCCATCCCCACTAGCATTGCTCTGGTTTCATCATTTATTATGTATTTTGCCCTAGTCTACTCACATCTCAGCTTTCTGTATATCTCCATGCAATTTATCCTGTGACTGTAAAAATAAGAACAAAAATGCTTAATGCAAACTGTTTTCTCCATCCAGAGATCCAGTTACAAGGATAACCATCGTAAAATTCTGCATTTATTATGTTTCTCTCCTACTCAGGAAGTTTAAGGCCTCTCTCTCTTGCCTACTGGATCATGTTAAGCAGACAATGTAACTTGGCACTTACACCTCGCCGCACCCCCATACCCTTGCATCATTCTAACTTTTCCCTATGTGCCTAGTAGAAACTCTGCGTGCTTTCTTTAGAATATTCCTGCCATCACTACCCTGTTCATATAAAACTTGCCATTACCCCTTCTCTTATTTCTTGTCTCTAAGGAGCTCTGGTAGCGTAGTGGTTACAAATCAGGCTTCAAACCTTAAAGTCAGCAGTTCGAAACTACCAGCTGCTCCGCGGGAGAACGTAAACGTTTTACAGCCTTGGAAATCCTGTACAGGGTCGCTGTGGGTCGGAACCGATTCGAAGGCACTTAATAATAACAACAATCTCTTGTAGTTGCAATTATATTTGGTCTTCAAAATTTAGCTCAAAGACAGACCAAAGCCTCTATGAAACCTACATTGACTCAACTAGCTGTGATTCTCTTTCTTTTAATTCATTGCTAGCATTTCCTTATGACGTTATGCCCTGTTTTATGGTTGGTTAAGCTATTTTTTTCCCATCAGCTTGTTGTTGTTGTTAAGTGCCGTCGAGTCAGTTCTGATTCATAGAGACCCTTTATAGGGCTTCTAAGGAGCGGCTGGTGGGTTTGAACTTTCAACATTGCAGTTCAAACCAACCTTGTGGGCCAGTGCATTATTCTACACCATCACACCAGGTCTCCGGTGGGATATATTCAAGGTCATATTTTGGCTCTCGTGGATTTGTTTTTATTTTCTTCAGCTTTAATTTGAATTTGCATATGAGCAATTGATAGTCTGTTCCACAGTCTACCCCTGGCCCTGCTTTGACTGATGATATAGAGCTTTTCCATAGTCTCTTTCCACAGATTTATTATTCACTATTGTACCACAAGATTTTTATCCCCATAGCCTTTCATCAGCCCCATCCCATCAGATTGGAAACCACTCAGTGGAGATTCTACCTTCCCCTGTACTAGGCTCCCTCTTGATAGCTTGTACGGCAGTCACTTCTTGCCTTTGTAGCCTCCACCATTTTGAGTAGCCAGTGTCTAAGTTGCCCATGCCTGTCTACCCTGTGTACCAAGAGGGTGGCAATGATCCTTGCTGTAAAGATTTGTTCCCTTTTTGACTTACTACATCTTTAAGTATAAATCAAGTTCTTGAAATTATAGCAGATTACTCTTTTTTTTGTCTTCTTTCTTCTTCTAGTCAAGTTCTGATCATCCAGTCATTGAAGCCAGGTCAAGTGGGTACTGTCTGCAAGTATGTGTGTTCTTGTGCATCTCCCCTCACTTCATGTCAGCTGGACACTTCACTCTCCTCTCTAGTCTTCTATGGCCATGTCCCTGTCTCTGGGCCCAGGAGTCCCTAGGTCTTGTGATACTGTTGGCCAACCAGGTCTCAACCGGGATTGACAGGAGTCTATTGAATGTGGTTGGGCTTAGCTCACAGCTTCTTTGCGGCTTTTCCCACAGTTCGGCTTATCAGTGACCAATGTGGTCACCAGCAAGACCACATGTCTGCTCATGTATTCCCATTGAGTCTTAGTCTTGGAAGGCTCAAGCCCAAACTCCCAATCAAGAACCCCTCCACGTCCGTAATTTGGCAGGTTTAATTCCTTTGTTTTTCCTGCTGTGGCCCATAGCATATGCTCCCTGGGCAGGCCACACAGTAGCCATCTGGGACAGTGCATCTGGGAACCCCACACCCTACAGACACAGGTATTCGTTTGCACAATGTCCACATCATTTGGATTCCTCTTAAGCAATGCATACCTGTGTGTGTGTGTGTGTGTGTGTGTGTGTGTGTGTGTGTGTGTATAACTGGATCACTAGGCTGCAGAGTTCTCAGATAAAGCTGGCTAACAATTGGATGTGGGTGGGCCTTCATAGGCCCCCATGGTGACCAAGCAGCTTTCCCCCTCTTCTGTCAGATAAACAATTCATGCATTGTTCTGTCTACCGTCCTGTCTGTGGACTCCCCTTCCTGCTGAACCAGCCAGAACAATCTCTGACTCCTTCATGTGGGGCATGTGGAATGTGCTATTTGGGGGGAGTCTGGAAGAGCCACAGAAAATAAACATAGCTAATCAAGGCCAGTATTTTGTGTTTCTCCTTATCCAAACACTTTCAAAAGAGGAAAGAGCCTCCAGTAGGTTATGGAGTAGAGTTCAGGCATGGCACAACATCAAGCAACAGGAGTTATATTGTCCTTCTTGCCCTGGGTTAAAGGAGAGTCATGGTTCTCTTCATGCTTGTCCCCCCTGCCAAGTATCTTTTGAGGGGTCTGCTGGGAACCAGGCTCAGAGACAGTACTTGGTAAAAGTCAAGTAGGATATCTAGAGATTGACTTCTTTCAAAATCAGTCTATTTTCCTATCCCTCACCTCTTATAAACAGTCGTATATTTATTCTTCTGGGAGCCAGCTTCTGGCTTATATGCCATTTCTACCTACATAGGCCACTTTTTTCAGCTCCCCTGCCAAGTTCTTATCTTCTGAATGTTTGGAAAAGAAGCATTCATCTTTACTTTACCATTAATAAAGGAGATTATACTTGGTTAGGTTTTCTGGAACTCATCTTTACTAAGTGGGAGAAAACTCTACTTTGTGCTCACCCAATCTCTCAGCCTGTCTCCAAAATCCCAGATGAGCCAAACAGCTCAAGTTCCTCTGGACTCTCCTTCTGCCCAAGGATTTCTCAAGTATACCTATCACCTCATCTGGAGACTACACACTTCTCACATTCCCTCTCTGCCTCCCTTTCTGCATCTCTAGTTATACGTCTTCAGCCTCATCTGGTCGCTGACAAATTCAGACTGCTACTAAAACTAGTTGTTCTTGGTTTTGTTAGCAAAAGGGGATCAAAAACTGATCAACCAGAAGATTAGGGCTATTTTTCCTGATGCTTTTTGAGACCAGATGCTTTATCATCAGCATCACTTTGGAGCTTGTCAGAAACTCAGAATCTGGACCTCGCCTCGTGCATATTGAATCTGAAGCTGTATTTTAACACATTCCTCAGGGGATTAATATACCTATTAAAGTATACAGGGCTGCTATGAGTCAGAACTGATGTAACAAAGTTTGAGAAGCATTTCTTTAGAGTACTAGATCTGACTTCTGAGACTTCCTTCCACTAACCCCTTGTCTTCCATAGTCATTTCAGTTGAAGAAATCATTTTTCTTGCTGCTAATATACTCTTGTTGTTGTTGTTAAGTCAGTTCCGACTCATAGGGACCCTGTACATGCATGGTTTCTGAGGAGTGGTTGGTGAGTTCTGAACTGCTGACCCTACCCATTATTATTTTTGATAGAAGTTAATGTTAATAACAGATACAGATAATACTGAGTACCTGCCATGTGCCAGGCACATTTTACAAATGAGTAGTCTGTGACTACTGCATGGTAGAACTAAGATTCAAAGTCAAATCTTTATGTTCCCCAAACTCCCAAATCCCCACATGCAGACTTAGACTACCAAAGGAGGACCCATGGGCTTTCTTGGATGGCACCTACCTTTTATGGAATAGACTTAGTCTACCAAACTTCACTATGAGGTACAGAGGGGGAAAAGAGGAAGGGACCGAGTATACTTTTGTCCTCAGGGGGTTTGTGTAAGCCCCCCCACCCCTACCCCAGGGGCTAGAAATTTTTGGAATTGGGACCATAGGCCATGGGAAACTAGAGTACAAATCAGGAGTATTATGAAGAGGGAATGCCCAACTCTAAATTCCCAAGAGAAATTAAATTCTGATGTCTGGACTTGAGTTCAGGAGTGCAACAACACTCATGGGGGATTGGTATAGGTTTTGGCTATTGCACATGTCAGTAAGGACATCGTTTGGAGCCCTTGGCTGGGGACTAGGACCATTACATCATGCTATAGCTGGAAGGGTCATTTGGGATGACTGGGTCCAATGTTTTATTTTGTAGAGAAGGAAACAGAAGTCCAGAGCTGGGGAGTCAGTTGCTAGAGGTCAGAGTGAATTCATGTTAGATCCAAGGACCGTGACTGTAAGCACTACTATTCCAACATTACTAAAAGACAGCTTTTAAGAACTTGGTGTCTCTGGTATGAAACAGTGTTCTTCGGGACTGCTCAGAGCCTGTAAAAATGGCCAAGAATGTTTTGTGAGCTTTTGCATCTCCCAAGACCTATACCTTGAAAGATCTCTAGGTCACTTGCTCCCAGTAAAATCAGCGGCAGGGCTACTTCCCTGGGCCTGGAGGATGCTAGGCCTAGCTGATCTGGGCTTTCTTTGTTGAGGCCCAGAAGACCTGCAGAGAAGGCTGGGTGGGGTCAGCTCAGTTCAGGAAGCACAGGAATTCTTTTAAGTGTATTTGTCTGGGGTATTTTTCTCTCTCACTTATGTGTATTTTTAAAAATTCTTTTTAGACACCCATGTTATCTTTCCCAAACATCATTTCCTTGCTCCTTTCCTGAATTCAAGCAATGGCTAGAGGTCCAGCCTCCTTATTGGCCACTGAGTTGCAGAATGGGGCGGGCCAGGGCTCAGAGGAGGTTGGAGCATGGAGCAGGAGCATTGTTTATATTGTTGGAACAGCCTTTCATCCTTCCCTTTGCCACCTGGGTGCTGACTGGTTTCTGGAGCTGTGTCTTTACTTCTCTCCAGCTCCTGGTACTGACTTTCATTGCCCAGTACTGTGGTCACATCTAGGCCCAACCACGGTCGTACCTTTCTTTCAATGGTACTTATTTCTGTTCTTGAAGCTGGGATTTGAGTGTCTCTGAGGATCCTGGATCACACTCAGCATCTTGGGCTGCTGGTGCCTCATCTAAGAAGGTCTTAACTGGAGGACAGATGGGCCCTAACTAAGGCAGGACCCAGTTGGCAGAAAGAAGCCCTGGGGGCTAGCTGGAGGGGTTGTTGAATGAGAGTCTGAGCTGCCTGGACACCCACATCTCTCCTAAGCCATCTGCACCCTGGGTAACATTCATGGTAGGTACAACCAGTAGCCGTAGTTGTCGTGGTTGCTGCTCCTCTACCCTTCCTGTTTTCTTTCTTCAATTTTCCTTTATTTTTGCTCCTTAAAAATGCATTTGGGGGCAATGGATGATGGGGATGTATTTAATGATAGTACCCAAGCCAATATTAGGATCATTGCTTTCATAGTCAGATTATGAGCTGCATGGTTTGGCATTTGGCATTTTCTTACCTCTCTGCTTATTTCAAGGCTCTCTGGTAGGATGCTGGGTCATGATGAGTCAGACTGCTAACTTCAAGGTCAGCAGTTTGAAACTACCAACCACTCTACAGGAGAAAGATGAGGCTTTCTGCTCCCATAAAGATTTACAGCCTCGGAAACCCTATGTTGTTGGTTGTTGTTAAGTGCCGTCAAGTCGATTTCGACTTATAGAGACTCTATATAGAGTTTCCAAGGAGCAGCTGGTGGCTTTGAACTGCTAACTTTGTGGTTCATAGTCTAATACTGATCCTAGTCCCAATACCACACCAGAAGTCCCAGAAACCCTATACAGGGTCCCTGTGAGTTGGAATCAACTCGACGGCACATAAGCACCACCACCTGCTTGTTTCTCCTCATTCCCCTTCTCTACTACTTAAGGAGGGAATCATTTAAACTCTAGACATACTGAGACCTTCCTTTTCTGACAGATCCTTGAGGAAATGCATATACAAGCTGTTTGAGACAGGCCCCTCTTTGTGGAGGTGGAGTTGTGTGGGAATCTACAAGTGGCTGGATAATTTGGGTCTTGGTCCTAGTTCTCCTGGTTACCATCTGTGTGCTCCTGCTTTAGCCTTCTGAGTCTATATTCATCTGTAAAGTGGGGGCAATAATAGATCTTACGACATAGGGTTGGAGTGAAGGTTAAACTAGCTAATGCATAAAAAGTGCTTAGTTGCTAAGCCTAATGATATTTTAAAAATAAAAAACAAATCCTGAAGTTAGTTAAAAAAAAAAAATGTTTAGTGTCTGACACATCTTCAATTTTCAATAAATGGTCCCTATTGTCAGTTTTAAAAGTTGATCGAATATGTCAGCTATGCTGGGTGATTTCACACATGGGGACTACATTTAATCCAGACCACAATTTGTGAGAAAGGGGTGGTTATCTTCTTTGCTTTACAGAAGATGAAGCTGCAGCTAACGTTGCTGTTGTCCAAGATCACACAGCTAGGATTGGAATATAAGCGTGTACTGACTCCAAATCTCAGACTGTTCAAGAATAGTAATAGACCAAATATTAGACCTAATTGACAGTTATCTTCCCCTTTCCAAACAAGGGGTAGAAGACTATGGCTCTGGCCCCAGTTCCCATGGTTTAGATTTCGCTTTGATTTTCTTCCAATATTCCCAGAGCCTTCACTGGCCTTGCTTCCTTCTTCTTTGGGACTGTTATCGGCTACTAAAAAAAAACCCTAAAGAGAGTAAGAGGGTTTGTAGGCTAACTTTCAAAGTGTGTCAAGGGAGTGCTGTGGCAGATCTTTGACAGTGCGTAGACAGATCTGGGTACTCATTCTGGGGAAACACTTGAGCTATCAAAATGGACAAGTCTAAGATACTAACCATTATTGTGTTGTTGTTGTTGTTAAGTGCTTTCAAATCGGTTCTGACCCATAGCGACCCTGTATAGGGTTTCTGAGGAATGGCTAGTGAGCTTCAACCTCTCTGACCTTGCGGTTCAAACCGACCTTGCAGTCCAGCATATTTACCACCTGCTCTGTGCTGGATGCTTTTAGAACATTATCTGTTATCCCACAATAATTTAACCGGTTAAGGATTATGGTTTTCCGTTTCAGATAAGAAAACCAAGGTTGAGAATGGTTACATGACTTGCATAGAATCACATATCTAAAGTAGAGCTAGGATATAAGCTGTTTTACTCCTTTTTGTCTCATTGCCTACTGGCTTGGAATACTTGGTGAGATGAGACATACATATACAACATGATGATTGATGATGACCAACATAAAATATCTTGTTATTATAGGCATAATTGTGATGAATGGATTACTCAGAACAAGTTCCCTGAAAGACATGGTACTCGAGTAAAACCTTGAACAACAGGTAGAGTTTAGATCGGGGTTGTTGTTGTTGTTGTTGTTATGTGCCATGGAGTTGGTTCCGACTCATAGCACCCTGTACAGGGTTTCCGAGGCTGTAAACCTTTACGGGAGCAGAAAGCCTCTTCTTTCTCCCGTGGAACAGCTGGTAGTTTCAAACTGCTGACCCTGAGATTAGCAGCCTGATTCATAACCACTACACTACCAGATCAGGGGTAGAGAACCATTTTTTCTGCCAAAATTTATAATCATCTGTGGGCCATATAAAACCATCAACTTAAAAATTAGCCTGCTATATTTGGTCAAACATTTAATTAACTCACCCACCAGGTGCTCGTCAGAAATCCTATACAGGGTCGCTATGAGTTGGAATTGACTCTATGGCACTAAACAACAACAACATTGTGCTGTGACGCTGTAGGATCAGCACTGGACTGCTAACCACAAGGTTTGTGGTTCAAATCCACCAGCTACTCCGTGAAAACCCTACACGGGGTCACTATGAGTGAGAACTGACTCGACCGCACTTAGTGAAGATGTGATAGAGTCCTAGTGTGGCGCTGTGGGATAAAGCACTGAACTACAAGGTTGGTCAGACCTCAAGGTTGGTGGGTCAAACTCACCAGCTACTCCTTGGAAACCCTATCCAGGGTTGCTATGAGTCAGAACTGACTTGACAGCACTGAACAGGAACAACAAAATTATGATAGCTGGAATTGCAGTTGCCTTGGCAGGGTGTGACCAAATGTTTTTAAAGTCCTTATATGGCCTGAGGGCCAGACATTTCCCTCCCCTGGTTTAGATTATTAAAACAAGGGGAGGGGGGCATTCCAGAGCTAGGATATAAGCCTAGATCTGTTTTACTCCTTTTTTTCTCATTGCCTACTGGCTTGGAATACTTGGTGAGATGAGACGTACATATACAATAATAATGATTGATGATAGGCTTAATTGTGATGGATGGATTATTCATTGTTCAACTTTCACATGCATATGAAGCTATCAAAGATACCATGACTTGGGTCAGCCACAGCTTTAGTCCTCAGACTGACATCTTTGCCCTTGAACCTTTAAAGAGGTCTTGTGCAGCAGATTTGCCTAATGCAATACATCATTTGATTTCTTTCTTTCTTTCTTTTTTAAAGCTTTTATTGTGAATTGAATGAGTGAAGGTTTTTACAGGGCAGATCATCAGTTTTACATTCAACAAATCCTTGCAATGATTACAATCCATTCTTTAATTTACCTCTGTTGCCTTTGTTTTTTTTTTTTTTAATGTACACATAACACATTGAAAATATATATTCATTAAAATGTCCAAAGGGCACATTTTGCAAGCCAACCCCCTTCCCCCAGGCACACTGCCTTTCTCAGTCCATGAGCCTATAGTCCTCTGCTGCTCTCTCTCTCTCTATGCCATCACATCGGCCACCATCTCTGTTATTGCGACTTTTCTGGTTAGGATCCTTCACTCCACTCATACCCTTCCCTCCTGAAATGATGGATTAACTTCTCCCTACTTCTAGTTACATCTCTTCCACATTTACAGCTGTGACAATCGCCATTAGTCTTGTTAACAGTTACTGACAGTTGAATCATAATATCCTGTCCCCATCATCACCAGACCTATCTGGACAAGAGGAAAACTATTCAGTGGGGATTCTACCTTACCCCTTCCCCCATTCTGACACTAAGCACCTTCATGAAAACTTGTAAGCCAGCCATTTCATGCCTTTATAATCCCCCCCCC